>NW_026689719.1:342500-365000 GCF_943734765.1 Anopheles ziemanni | reverse complement strand
GATCCATATTATATGAAGGGAAAAATCGGCTAAGTCCCGGATCCATATTATATGAAGGGAAAAATCGGCTAAGTCCCGGATCCATATTATATGAAGAGAAAAATCGGCTAAGTCCAGGATCCATATATGATAACCTAATAATCGGCTAAGTCCAGGATCCATATTATATGAAGAGAAAAATCGGCTAAGTCCAGGATCCATATATAATAACCTAATAATCGGCTAAGTCCAGGATCCATATAACATGAAGAGAAAAATCGGCTAAGTCCCAGATTGGGTCTGTCAGAAATACACTTCCAAGTTACCACACAAGCAAGCAAGATGGCCTAGTGATGGATCCATATGATATGAAGAGAAAAATCGGCTAAGTCCCAGATTGGGTCTGTCAGAAATACACTTCCAAGTTACCACACAAGCAAGCAAGATGGCCTAGTGATGGATCCATATGATATGAAGAAAAAAATCGGCTAAGTCCCAGATTGGGTCTGTCAGAAATACACTTCCAAGTTACCACACAAGCAAGCAAGATGGCCTAGTGATGGATCCATATGATATGAAGAGAAAAATCGGCTAAGTCCCAGATTGGGTCTGTCAGAAATACACTTCCAAGTTACCACACAAGCAAGCAAGATGGCCTAGTGATGGATCCATATGATATGAAGAGAAAAATCGGCTAAGTCCAGGATCCATATAATATGAAGAAAAACATCGGCTAAGTCCCAGATTGGGTCTGTCAGAAATACACTTCCAAGTTACCACACAAGCAAGCAAGATGGCCTAGTGATGGATCCATATGATATGAAGAGAAAAATCGGCTAAGTCCCAGATTGGGTCTGTCAGAAATACACTTCCAAGTTACCACACACGCAAGCAAGATGGCCTAGTGATGGATCCATATGATATGAAGAGAAAAATCGGCTAAGTCCAGGATCCATATAATATGAAGAGAAAAATCGGCTAAGTCCCAGATTGGGTCTGTCAGAAATACACTTCCAAGTTACCACACAAGCAAGCAAGATGGCCTAGTGAAGGATCCATATGACATGAAGAGAAAAATCGGCTAAGTCCGAGATTGGGTCTGTCAGAAATACACTATCAAGTTACCACACAAGCAAGCAACATGGCCTAGTGATGGATCCATATAATATGAAGAGAAAAATCGGCTAAGTCCGAGATTGGGTCTGTCGGAAATACACTATCAAGTTACCACATGAGCAAGCAAGTTACCACATGAAGAGAAAGCCGGCAAAGTCCGGGAATGTTACCACATGAACTGGAAAATGGGCAAAAACCTACCTCTACAGGGAACGTGAATAAGTAAGGCTGTAGACATCGGATCGACAAGCCAAAGACTGATATGGTAAGGAAATGAGTAGTACAAGCTTTCCTGAGAGTTGCAGAGCTTAGACTGCATATGAACGGAAGTTATTAAGCGTCAAAGTCAGAAAAGTTGCCCGAAGGAACACAAGTTCCAACTTAGAGCATGAATACCGCCTAGACGGTAGGAGGTACGGCCAGGCTGAGGAATAAGAAAATGTTGGCCAACATGTTCCCTAACTATCCCCCGAAGACCGCAAAGCAATCCAACATCAACCAAGAAAGTTATAGCCCGATCAAGGAAACACCTACTTTGCACCGATATTGCACCAAATACATGTACCAAGCACCTTCGGTTGCATACCTGCAGGGGTTTACCATAGTAGGCCATGGAAGACCGATATACCGAACATAATCACTTTCTATCTCCTCGGGTGTTGGAGGTAGCGCTTTGCGGTACAAGAACGAAAGTTAGACCATATCTTGGTGCATCTTTTTGCCCAAAAACACAAGACCCTATCTACCAAGGCAAGAAAGTTGTGTGGGGACAAAATGTCCAAAAGTGCCCAAAGTGGCACACTTGAACCATATATTCGAGAAAAACACAAGTGTGGGCCCGAGCTAGCAAGTTGAAATGTTCTGACCGTCAGTAGCCCTAGTTGAGGTGCACTTATCATTATATGAGGCCAACGTGCCAGCTAGTCTCTAAAGGGGCGATATGGGTGTTCCAAGGTTTGTACCCAATTGAGGAAAAAACAGGGTAAGGTACGGTGTACCGCGAATAACTCGGGCTATAGATGTCCGATCGATGAGTTTGGCATATGTATGGAAAGGTCTCGACGAGACCTAACTACCCTGAAAGTATGAAGGCAAAGACTTGAATGACCGGGAAGTAATTAAGTGCACAAGTGGTAAAGTTGCACCAAAGTCCATGTTACCCGAAGTGGTACATGAACACCCAATATTCGACCAAAACACAAGTTTAGAGACGAGCTAGCGAGCTACATTGTTCAGACCGTCAGTAGCCCGCATCAAGACACGCATTTCATTATATTGAGCCTAGCCGCTAGCTCGACTCGAAGTCGGTCATATGGTTGGTTGATGGTTTGGACCGACCACGTGGTGTACCAAGGTTATGTACCTTTCATGAATTAAAACTCTGGCTGTATGGCACTGAGCGACAAGCTAAGGTGTGATTTGGAATAGTCTTGAGTGGGACTATTTAGGAAAAATGCGAACAAAAAATCACAAAGTCCTTGGGCGAAGCTATTAGCGAAACATAGAGCAAATTGGTACCAAAAACTATGGAAATGGGACTTGAGTCAAAAATAACCGCAAGTTGGAGAAGAGATAGCAAGCTTGCGTAGAACATTTATAACTAGTGCGTGGTATGACCAACAAAAATGTGTATGGGGCCAAGGCGCTGGCTGGCCTCCAAAGTGGTGATATGGGCGATTCAAAGTTTGTACCCAAGTATGAACAAGTATGGAAAAAACAGGGTAAGGTACCAAGTACCATGAATAACTTCGGCTGTAGATGGCCTAGCGAGGCAAACCGCATATCGTTGGAAAGGTATTGGGGAGACCTATCTACCCTGAAAGTTTCATGAGGCTGAGTTGAAAGACCACGGAGATATTAGGTGATGATGGTCCAATTCGGGGACCAAGTCGCAGGAAATGGCACTTGACCAAAATCACGCTTGGAAGGTGAATACCGGCTTACCGGTAAGAGATAGCGACTTGGCGTAGAATATTCATAAGTTGGGCGTGTAAAGACGCAACTTTCATTATATGGGGGCAACCCGGTCAGGGTGCTCCAAGTCGGTCGTTTGGTCGGTTTATGGTTTGGGCCGACCATGTGGTGTACCAAGAAGAGGTACCTTTCATGAATTATAACTCGGTCAGTTTGCCACCGAGCGACAAGTTGCGATGTGATTTGGAATGGTCTTGAGTGGGACTATCAAGCAAAAATACAAATAGAAAATCAGCTTGTCCATGGCCGAAGCTATTAGTGAAACATATAGCAAAATGGGTCCAAAAACGAATGAAATGGGACTTGGACCAAGAATAACGGCAAGTTGGAGAAGAGATAGCAAGTTGACGTAGAACATTTATATTTTGGGTATAGTATGACCAACAAAAAAGTATTTGGGGCCAAGGTGCTGGCTGGCCTCCAAAGTGGAGATATGGGCGATACAAAGTTTGTACCCAAGTACGAACAAGTATGGAAAAAACAGGGTAAGGTACCAAGTACCATTAATAACTTCGGCTGTAGACGGCCGAGCGAGGCAAACGGCTCACCGTTGGAAAGGTCTTGGGGACACCTATCTACCCTGAAAGTTTTATGAGGCTGAGTTGAAAGACCACGGAGATATTAGGTGATGATGGTCCAATTCGGGGACCAAGTCGCAGGAAATGGCACTTGACCAAAATCACCCTTGGAAGGTGAATACCGGCTTACCGGTAAGAGATAGCGACTTGGCGTAGAATATTCATAAGTTGGGCGTGTAGAGACGCAACTTTCATTATATGGGGCAACCCGGTCAGGGTGCTCCAAGTCGGTCGTTTGGTCGGTTTATGGTTTGGGCCGACCACGTGGTGTACCAAGGTGAGGTACCTTTCATGAATTATAACTCGGTCAGTTTGCCACCGAGCAACAAGTTGCGGTGTGTTTTGGAATGGTCTTGAGTGGGACTATCAAGGAAAAATACAAGTAGAAAATCAGCTTGTCCATGGCCGAAACTATTAGTGAAACATATAGCAAAATGGGTCCAAAAACGAATGAAATGGGTCTTGGACCAAGAATAACGGCAAGTTGGAGAAGAGATAGCAAGTTGGCGTAGAACAATTATATTTGGTGCATGGTATGACCAACAAAAAAGTATATGGGGCCAAGGTGCTGGCTGGCCTCCAAAGTGAAGATATGGGCGATCCAAAGTTTGTACCCAAGTATGGCAAAAACTGGTAGAGGTACCTTTCATGAATTACTGCTCAGGCTGTATGGCACTTAGCGGGACGCTTGGCTCTGGTATGGAATAGTCTTGAGTGGGACTATCAAGGAAAAATACGAACAAAAAATCACCATGTCCACGGACGAAGGTATTAGCGAAACTTAGTGCGAAATAGCGACCAAGTCGCTGGAAATGGCCCTTGGACCAAGTATACCGTCAAGGCGGTACGAGATAGCGAGTTGACGTGGAACATTTATAAGTTTGCCTACACGAGACGAAAGTTTAGTTATATGGGGCCAACCCGCTCAGGGTTGTCCAAGTCGGTCATATGGCTGATCGAAATTTTCGACCAAGTACTGAGAAAACAGGGTAAGGTACCGTGTACCTCGAATAACTTCGGCTGTAGATGTCCGAGCGAGGCAAACGGCATAGCGTTGGAAAGGTCTTGAGGTGTTCTAGGCACCCTGAAAGTTTGAAAAGGCTACCTGCAAAACTCGTGGAGATATTAGAGAAACATAGGGCCCAAAAGATACCAAGTCGCAGGAAATGGGCCCTCCATGAACACCCTAAAATCCCAATTACGGCTAAGTTGCAGGCCAGCTAGCGAAGTTAAATGTTCTAGGCATAACTAGAACACGTTAATGCGCAACTTTTTGAATCAGAACTTTTTTCGATATCTGGCCTCCAAAGGGGGGATATGGGCGATCAAAGGATTTTTCCAAGTTTCGGTACTTTTTACGGTATCGCTCATAGCTCCGGCTGTATGCAAGCAAATGACTACCTAAGATATGATTTGGAAAGGTATTGAGCAGTACTAACTTACGTTAGAACACAGCGAAGCGCTATCGGTTCATGGCAAGGCCGATATAAGCAGTCAAAGATGAAAAATGTTGACAAAATGAACAAAAATTACCTTGGTACGCAAATAGCGGCCAGGGATGAAGAGGTACGAAGGTGGTGTAGAAGAATTATAATTAGGGCTTGGTACGCTCTAAAAGTTTCCCGAAGACCGCAAAGCGCTCACACCCATAGAAAGTGGCCATTCGGGCCGAACAGTGCGTGCAAAGAGGTGAAAATGCAAAAATTGCACTTTGTGGGGCGATTTGCGGGGGGAAGGAGGGGTCGGAGGGCAAAATGTCCCTTGACCAAAAAGTCTTATCTCGTCGAGATCTACAACATTGCCGAAGACCGCAAAGCGCTAGCTCGCAATCGAAAAATCGAGAATTTGAAAATTTTCTAAGTCTTGGGCTCCCTAAGGAAAAGTTTCAAAAATCACGTTTGTCCCCAATTTTGAAGGGGAAGGAGTCGGTTCCGGGGCATGGTGTCTTCGGCAAAAAGTCTTATCTTTTTGCGTACTTTCGACTAGTTCAATAAAAATTTTTGACCCAAAATTTGTTCGGCGGACCCCTAGGTCGAAAAACCCGAAAAAAGTCGAAAAAAGTCGAAAATGTCGAAAAATGAGAAAACCTCATATTCGGACTCTACACGAGCCCCAGATATTGAAAAGTGAAATCCGCGGTCGATTTGGAACAAAAAATTGACCTAGGCAAAGTTGTATGGAGGTAGGGACCCCTGAGAAAAAAGTTTGGTCCCGAGGCTCCTTGGACCACCAAGTCCCTAGGTCGGACCAAAATCGGAAAAAATCCGACCAAAGTCGAAAGTGTCGAAAATTTTAAAAAACCCCTTTTGGGGCCCTATGGCCTCCCTAGATAATGAAAAGTGAGGTCCGCGGCCGATCCGGAAGAAAAACTTGACCTAGGCAAACTTGTATGACGGTGGGGACCCAAAAAAATTTCGATGAGTGTAGTTTAGACAGGCCGGAAAATGTATCGGTGGTGCGTATCAAGGGACGTCTTTTAGTTCTATGGGGTGGTGGTCGTCGAACAAAGTCGCCTAGGTCGACCACCAGAAAGACCAGTCGTGTTGTAATGGATGTTTTGGCCACTTTACTAGGGAAACCTAGTAGGTCGAAGCAAATTTGGGGTTCGAGATGAGTTGGTGAAAGTTGGTCCAACCTAGGTGTGCTTGGTGGAGGTTGACCATGAAAGTAGAGCATGATGGGAATGACCATAACTTTGGTTCTAGATGTCGGATCGGTACACTTTCGGCAGTTTTGGAAAGGTGAAGGCCTGCTCTAGCTATGTTTCCTACCAAGCTAAGCGCCTACTAGTGACCCGGAGGAGGTATTAAGGGTCAAAGGCAAAAAGGGGTACCCTAAAGTGCATGTGACCAAGAAAATGGGAAAAACGGTATCGCCTATAGCTCAGGCTGTATGGCTCGGATCGGAAAGCTTGGATATGCGTTGGAAAGGTCTTGACGAGCGCTAGCTATGTGTCCTACCAAGCGAAGCGCTAGGTGTTGAGCAAGTCGGTCATATTAGTGGGCAAAGGTGAAAAATGGTGGTTTAGAGGCGAAAATTCACCTTATGATCGAAAATAGCGGGCGAACGATAAGAGCTACGAACACGGCGTAGAACAATCATAAGTACGTTACCACAAGACCTAACTTTGGCCAATATAGAGCGAGAAGATCGGAGGTACCCATCAGGGTGATATGGCTGGTTCAAAGTTGGACCAAAACGAGACTTGAGAAATGGATTGAAACACGGTATCGCGAATAACTCAGGCTGTATGGAACGGATCGACAAGCTTAGATCAGTGTTGGAAAGGTCGAACCGAGCGCTAACTATAATCCCAAACAACCGAAGCGCTAAGTGTTGAGCAAAACTGAGTTATTAAGCGACAAAGTGGAAAAATAATACCAAAATGGCCAAAAATCACACAAGACCAAGAATACCGAGCAGGCGGTAAGAGATAGCGGGTTGACGTAGAATACTTATAAGTTTGCCTCTACGAGACCTAAAAGTCGGCCATAGAAAGCGAGAAGATCGGACCACTCTGGAAGGGTGATACGAGTGGTCAAAAATTGGCAAAAATGAAACATGGCTAAAATGGATTTGACTTGTGCACCATATAGCTCCGGCTGTATGGCATGGATTGTTAAGCTAGGATATGTTTTGGAAAGGTAACACCCAGCGCTAGATACGACTAGAAGAAAGCAAAGCGCTAACTAGCATGATTTGGAAGTTATTAAGCGTCAAAGTCGAAAAATGTTACCAAAATTGAAACTCGAGTACATTGGGCCAAAAAGTACAAGTTGTGAAATTTGGACTTACGAGTAAAATACCGAGCAGGCGGTAAGAGATAGAGACTTGGTGTAGAACAATTATAAGTTGGGCATGTTATAACCTATATTTGGCCCGAACATAGTCTCGAGATCGGTGGTACCTAAAAGGGTGGTACAGGTGTTAGATGGTTTTCCCAGAGCATAAGCTCCACATGATATGGAAAACGGGAAACATCATAACTTCGGCTGTATGGCATGGAATGGAACGAACAAGGTATCGATGGAAAGAGAAAAGGTAGCGCTAACTATAATTCCTTCCAAGCAAAGCGCTAGCATGTGACCGTTTGGGTGTTATTGTGAGTCAAAGTCTGAAATTGTTACCACGAGAGGCGAAAATCCAACTAAGTCCATGAATACCGGGCTGGCGGTAAGAGATACGGCTTGGCCGTAGAACATTTATAAGTTGGCCAAGACAAGGCCTAAGTTTCGTCCATATACGACAAGAAGATCGAAGATACCTGAAGGTGAGATATGGGCGTCCCAAAGTGGGCCTTTGAAAAAGTGACAAACTTCCCTTATAACAGCATACACCAAATATCTCTGGCTCTATGGCACCGAATAAGAAGTTGAGCTCAGCGACAGAAAGGTGATAGTCAGCGCTAAATATCATACGAACAGAGTGAAGCGCTAAAGGGAAAGGATCTTGGTGATATAAGGTGACAAAGTCGAGAAAAGTTGCCTCAAAATCATGAAAAATGTGAAAAAATGGCTAAGTCCCGGGTGCCTTAAGGGCAGGTTAATCGAATGTACCGAGCTGGCGGTACGAGATAGAGACTTGGTGTAGAACAATTATATGTTTGGCATGGCAAGACCTACATTCGGCCAATACAAAGTGAGAAGATCAAAGATACCCGCAAGGGTGATATTGGTGTCCAAAGGAAAAAAGCACTAAGTCTTGGGAAACTTATATGATGAAAAAGGACCCTGATGGGTCATATGGGATGGATCGAAAAATCGGCTAAGTCCCAAAATGGGGATGTCAGAACTACACTCATGTGTTACCACATCAAGCAAGGCAAACTTATATGAAGCAAAGGACCCTGATGGGTCATATGGTATTGATCGAAAAATCGGCTAAGTCCCAAAATGGGGATGTCAGAACTACACTCAAATGTTACCACACCAAGCAAGGCAAACTTATATGAAGCAAAGGACCCTGATGGGTCATATGGTATTTTACGAAAAATCGGCTAAGTCCCAAAATGGGGATGTCAGAACTACACTCAAATGTTACCACACCAAGCAAGGCAAACTTATATGAAGCAAAGGACCCTGATGGGTCATATGGTATGGATCGAAAAATCGGCTAAGTCCCAAAATGGGGATGTCAGAACTACACTCAAATGTTACCACACCAAGCAAGGCAAACTTATATGAAGCAAAGGACCCTGATGGGTCATATGGTATTGATTGAAAAATCGGCTAAGTCCCAAAATGGGGATGTCAGAACTACACTCAAATGTTACCACACCAAGCAAGGCAAACTTATATGAAGCAAAGGACCCATATGGGTCATATGGTATTTTACGAAAAATCGGCTAAGTCCCAAAATGATGATGTCAGAACTACACTCAAATGTTACCATACCAAGCAAGGCAAACTTATATGAAGGAAAGGACCCATATGGGTCATATGGTATTTTACGAAAAATCGGCTAAGTCCCAAAATGTGGATGTCAGAACTACACTAAAAAGTTACCACACCAAGCAAGGCAAAGTACCTAGGTGAACCCTAGGAAGAAACACGGACCAAGTCAGATGGCCTAAGTCAATAGAACAAGTGACCTAGGCAAAGTTGTATGGCGCTGAGGACCCTGAAAAATCTGGTTAGTGTAGTTTAGACAGGGTAGGTTTTTGGGTCGGCCGAACCCCCTTATTTTGGGTTTTGGCCTCATCAAGAAGCTACACCTAGGCAAACTGCCTAGGGTGAAAGTGCGAAGACCAATCGAATAGTAAGACAAGTTTTGACCGATCACCCTAGGCAAGCTTGTATGAAGAAAGTGACCCTAAGGGTCATATGGAAATACATGAAAAATCGGCTAAGTCCCAAAATTGGGATGTCAGAACTACACTAAAAAGTTACCACATCAAGCAAGGCAAACTACCTAGGTGAACCCTAGCAAGAAACACGGACCAAGTCAGATGGCCTAAGTCAAGAGTGCAAGTGACCTAGGCAAAGTTGTATGACGGTGAGGACCCTGAAAAATCTGGTTAGTGTAGTTTAGACAGGGGAGGTTTTTGGGTCGGCTGAACCTCCTTATTTTGGGTTTTGACCTCCTCAAGAAGCTACACCTAGGCAAACTGCCTAGGGTGAAAGTGCGAAGACCAATCGAATAGTAAGACAAGTTTTGACCGATCGCCCTAGGCAAGCTTGTATGAAGAAAGGGACCCTATGGGTCATATGGAAATACATGAAAAATCGGCTAAGTCCCAAAATTGGGATGTCTGAACTACACTAAAAAGTTACCACATCAAGCAAGGCAAAGTACCTAGGTGAACCCTAGGAAGAAACACGGACCAAGTCAGATGGCCTAAGTCAAGAGTGCAAGTGACCTAGGCAAAGTTGTATGACGGTGAGGACCCTGAAAAATCTGGTTAGTGTAGTTTAGACAGGGGAGGTTTTTGGGTCGGCTGAACCTCCTTATTTTGGGTTTTGACCTCCTCAAGAAGCTACACCTAGGCAAACTGCCTAGGGTGAAAGTGCGAAGACCAATCGAATAGTAAGACAAGTTTTGACCGATCGCCCTAGGCAAGCTTGTATGAAGAAAGGGACCCTATGGGTCATATGGAAATACATGAAAAATCGGCTAAGTCCCAAAATTGGGATGTCTGAACTACACTAAAAAGTTACCACAGCAAGCAAGGCAAAGTACCTAGGTGAACCCTAGGAAGAAACACGGACCAAGTCAGATGGCCTAAGTCAAGAGTACAAGTGACCTAGGCAAAGTTGTATGGCGCTGAGGACCCTGAAAAATCGGGTTAGTGTAGTTCAGACAGGGGAGGTTTCTGGGTCGGCTGAACCTCCTTATTTCGGGTTTTGGCCTCCTCAAGAAGACAGACCTAGGCAAACTGCCTAGGGTGAAAGTGCGAAGACCAATCGAATAGTAAGACAAGTTTTGACCGATCGCCCTAGGCAAGCTTGTATGAAGAAAGGGACCCTATGGGTCATATGGAAATACATGAAAAATCGGCTAAGTCCCAAAATTGGGATGTCTGAACTACACTAAAAAGTTACCACAGCAAGCAAGGCAAAGTACCTAGGTGAACCCTAGGAAGAAACACGGACCAAGTCAGATGGCCTAAGTCAAGAGTACAAGTGACCTAGGCAAAGTTGTATGGCGCTGAGGACCCTGAAAAATCGGGTTAGTGTAGTTCAGACAGGGGAGGTTTCTGGGTCGGCTGAACCTCCTTATTTCGGGTTTTGGCCTCCTCAAGAAGCTACACCTAGGCAAACTGCCTAGGGTGAAAGTGCGAAGACCAATCGAATAGTAAGACAAGTTTTGACCGATCGCCCTAGGCAAGCTTGTATGAAGAAAGGGACCCTATGGGTCATATGGAAATACATGAAAAATCGGCTAAGTCCCAAAATTGGGATGTCTGAACTACACTAAAAAGTTACCACATCAAGCAAGGCAAAGTACCTAGGTGAACCCTAGGAAGAAACACGGACCAAGTCGGATGGCCTAAGTCAAGAGTACAAGTGACCTAGGCAAAGTTGTATGGCGCTAAGGACCCTGAAAAATCGGGTTAGTGTAGTTCAGACAGGGGAGGTTTCAGGGTCGGCCGAACCTCCTTATTTCGGGTTTTGGCCTCCTCAAGAAGACAGACCTAGGCGAACTGCCTAGGGTGAAAGTGCGAAGACCAATCGAATAGTAAGACAAGTTTTGACCGATCGCCCTAGGCAAGCTTGTATGAAGAAAGGGACCCTATGGGTCATATGGAAATATACGAAAGAACGGCTAAGTCCCAAAATTGGGATGTCAGAACTACACTATAAAGTTACCACATTAGCAAGGCAGACTTGTATGAAGAACGGGACCCTGGTGAAAGTAGCAAATATCCCAAACCGAACATGAATATTATAAACACACAAGAGTACGAACATAAAGGAACACGGACCAAGCGTACCGAGAGAATCGGTACTATAGAGCCCTCGTGGTTCTACACAAAGACTTTATGTTAGGGGTTCAAGCCCCATGGTACTCAAACGGTGACAGTAGCAAATATCCCAAAACGAACGTGAATCTTATTCACAAGAGTACGAACATAAAGGAACACGGACCAAGCGTACCGAGAGAATCGGTACTATAGAGCCCTCGTGGTTCTACACAAAGACTTTATGTTCGGGGTTCACACCCCAAATCGAACGTGGAATTTACTTTCTGATGGTCATGCGGTCGTCCAAAGGGGTCTAGTATCCTGGGATGACAAGCATCACGGGCACAGCTCGTATCAAAACAGTCGAAGAGGCCCGCGAAAGCTTGCTTTCCATGGCTATGCGATGCACAAATTGAGTTTACTCACCGTAGTATAAAACGAACGAACCGAACCTATCCGAGTAGGGATAATGGGCGCAGTAACATACTTCTGTGACCCAGCGAGAGTTGAACGAGGTGACATGAACTGTCAGTGGCTTATATCAGATGGGATACATACATGAGATTGCTTTCAAATCTACACTCGAAAACCTAACCAAGTAAAAGCGAACGTGGGGAGGATTCGAAACCGGTCACGAAATCTTAAGCTGGAAAGAGTCATCACTATGGATACATATTATGCGAAACCAATCAAGTGCTCATTACTGATCCAAAACCGAAGAGCACTAGTGAACACCTTAATCTCACCCTAGTTCACATCCAAGTGATCGACCACGTGTGTGAAGCAAAGACCAATCGAATTCCTGAATGAACCGAACACTATGAACAAATGGCCAAAAACGTTATAACTATCCAAACATACTACTATCTAGCGAAAGTCATCACGATGGAACCATACCATGATCTTTAACCTATAGCGCTCACTATATTCCTACCCAGAGTGCAAGTGAACAGATTGCTCACCCCTACCAGTTCACATCCACGTGATCGACTAACATACCGAGGTTACCACAAGTCAAAGTTATACGTTTACAAGCGCAAGACCAATCGAAAACCCCGAAAGCAATCTCGACCCAAAATGTATTATCCGTGAGTGTAGTCGAGTCTCGTACTCGTCATCTGTAATCGTCGGATAGAATATCCAGTACACGGTTGTCTTTCCAAATGAAATCTACATACAGAACTCGCTCTTGGCAAATGGGTGGCAATGGCGCAATCAGGAGCGAGTTCCCGTCCGGGTGCCAAGTGATTGGCAAATGTCTGGGGGAAAGCAACCATATGTTGATTTGTCTGTTAGTGTACTGGGTGTTTGAGGTATGTAGTATCCACGCTTGGTTGGGTGTGTCAGAGGACCGTGAATGCGTTCGCAACCCCAATTGGGGTACATCGGGAATGATTTTGTGGAACCGATGTGCCCGGCACACACTAAGTTTTGTTGCAAGTTAATAGTGTGCCATGTCCGGGGGGGTTGTGATTAAACTCTGGTGAATTGCGTACTGTGGTGATTGGGGTATGAAAGCCCCGCAGTTGCAATGATCGGACGCGCCTAGCGTGTCCTTTAGTTGATGGTAGGGAAATGAAGGCCCTTGTCAGCTCACCTAAGTATTCATGGAAGTTTGGCATAAGGTCGCTGTGGTAGGGGTATGAAGGCCCCGTCAGCGCATGCACAATCGGGCGCACGTGCGCTTAGCGGAGTCGAATGCCGCTCAAGTGCCTGTCCGGTGCATCGGGTGTGTGTGATACGAGGGCAATGAGGTTCGCACGGGGGCTCGCCTCCCGTGTGCTACCGGACTTGACAACATATAGAACGTGGTGTTTGCTCCTCCGGGTGCAATGGGACAATGAACATTCGAACGCAAAGTCGGAATTCTGGTTGATCCTACCAGTAATATACGCTCGTCTCAAAGGTTAAGCCATGCATGTCTAAGTACAAACAGATTTAATGTGAAACCGCATAAGGCTCAGTATAACAGCTATAATTTACGAGATCATCAACCTAGTTACTTGGATAACTGTGGAAAATCTAGAGCTAATACATGCAACATGCCAGGACCCTCGCGGGAACTGGTGCACTTATTAGTCAAACCAATCGCGGGTTCTCCGTGTCATTGAGTTGAAGTCTGGATAATGATGCTGATCGTATGGTCTCGCACCGACGACAGATCTCGCAAATATCTGCCCTATCAACTATGGATGGTAGTATAGAGGACTACCATGGTTGCAACGGGTAACGGGGAATCAGGGTTCGATTCCGGAGAGGGAGCCTGAGAAATGGCTACCACATCCAAGGAAGGCAGCAGGCGCGTAAATTACCCAATCCCGGGACGGGGAGGTAGTGACGAGAAATAACAATATGAAACTCTTTAATGATGTTTCATAATTGGAATGAGTAGAGCATAAATCCTTCTACGAGGATCAAGTGGAGGGCAAGTCTGGTGCCAGCAGCCGCGGTAATTCCAGCTCCACTAGCGTATATTAAAATTGTTGCGGTTAAAACGTTCGAAGTTGATACTTGTCCAACACAGTCCGGCTCCGCCGACCCGGTCAACCCGTGGTCGGTGGGCCAAGTCGGAATCTGGTTGCGACTCAATGGTGTGGTAGGGCACCAAGTCTGTGTCATGGTGTGCCCTTCAACGGGTGCAAGTGTAACATAGAGCTCGACCGCTCACGTTTACCTTGAACAAATTAGAGTGCTTAAAGCAGGGTGCCCAAACGCCCTAGAATAATCTTGCATGGAATAATGGAATACGACCTTGGTCTAATCTTTCATTGGTTTGTACTCAGACCGGAGGTAATGATTAACAGAAGTAGTTGGGGACACTAGTATTACGGCGCGAGAGGTGAAATTCGTAGACCGTCGTAAGACTAACTAAAGCGAAGGCATTTGTCAAGGATGCTTTCTTTAATCAAGAACGAAAGTTAGAGGATCGAAGGCGATTAGATACCGCCCTAGTTCTAACCGTAAACGATGCCAACTAGCAATTGGGAGACGCTACAACCAGGTGCTCTCAGTAGCTTCCGGGAAACCAAAGTCAGGTTCCGGGGGAAGTATGGTTGCAAAGTTGAAACTTAAAGGAATTGACGGAAGGGCACCACAATGAAATGGAGCTGGGCTCGCAGTCATTGCGGGGTCACTCCGGTCAAACGGTGTGACGGCGTGAACGCCTGGAATACTGGCCTCCTCGTGGCGCCACTGGACCCCCTAGCAGCAAGGGGTGACCAACAGAGATCCGGGTGGGAGGGGTACCCGACCTCCCGTGCACTATCAGGGTGATGACCCCGTTGGGCCGGGGTTATGGTAGTGTGCCGCAGACGGAACGGGCCTTGTAAGGTGTCTTTAATCCTGGTTTTAGATACCTAGCCCTCTGGTCTGTTTAGCCTCTCCGAGTGAGGGAGGTTAGGATGGACCCTATGTCAGCGGACAGGACCGCGAAGACATAGGGAGTGTTACGGAAGGGATTCACTCTCCTGGAAGTTTCACGAAAAGTCGCAGAAGTCAAAGTCCCGATGTGCTCTGTCGCCTCCCGGGGCGCAGGACTGAGACCGATGCGCAGGCCGCGAGCGGACGTTCGGATACGAAGGAGTTGGTGGTGCTTCTCCTGGGGTTGCTGGCGGGCGAGTATGATGGGATGGTCACATCGAAAGCCATGACCAGCAGCAGAACGGACGACGCTTGCGGCACAGGCGGGCACGTAAGTGCAGGCGCTAAGGCGCACAGTAGGAAGGTGACGGAAAGGTCTATGGGGCGACTTGCCATACGTCGATAGGGGATGCACCGGTGAGCGTTGGCACCAAGGTGGTACCTTTGCGACAATTGTCTCGTCAAACCGGAGACCAGACTGTCAAGGGCCTGGCACAAGACCAGCCAGGCCAAAGGAAGCACCAGCGGGTGCAGAACGAGTGAGGGCAGGACAGGCTATGGGGCGACTTGGGATTTGTCGGTAAGGGATCCATCGGTAAAGGGTCGTCGGTGATAACTATGCGATAATGACCAAGTCAATCCAGAAACCTGAACTGTCAAGGGCCTGGCACAACATCGGCCAGGCCAAGTGGACGAGGGCAAGTCCGACATAGACGCGACAAAGGATTGGTTGACGTAGGGCGCCGAGGATTCCCGACCAAGGCAACCAAGTCTTCCATGACTAAGTCAAGTCAGACGTTGGACGACCTCAGGGAGAAGGGAACAAGACCGGATACTTAAGGTTTGTGATGCTTTGGGGAGGGATGCACCGGGGGTTGTTCCTCACCCGCCAATCGCGGTACCTAACCATCGCTGAACAACCTTTAGGACACCGGTCGAGTTCAGGGCCTTGTACATTCCAAACAGGCCACAGGGGACGGCACGTAGACTGAGCAGGAGCTTGGTTTTGCGGGCCAGCACGAGTAACATCAAGAAGTGTCAGATATCGGAGACCCAGCACGTAGACGAGGCAGGAGCCTAGTTTTGCGGGCTGACGCATCCGCATGATATTTGAACCTTAGTGCAAGTCCCATTTACGGGATTTTAGGAGGTAGTGGTGTCATGTAAGTCAGCTGTCGGATCGATCTTCTGAGCCGCTTAAGTTGCATTGCGCCGAGTCCGTCTCCTTAGGCTTGGGAAATAGCCCCTGGTAGTCAGGGTAGTACCTGTTAGACCTTTGGCGACACGCGCTTTCACCCTTCAGGAGTTAGTTGCGTGCCACAGCGTCCGTAAACTGTGATTTTATCCTAGGGACAGATGCCTCTTCCGTCATCGCTTCTACCGTGTAGGTGCACAGCGTGACGGAAGGTGAAAGGCTCAGAGGAGGGAGTAATGTTGGTCATGGTCCCTCGGGGCCAAGGCCAATGTGAACCCTCGTCCAAAAAAAAATGAAATGGAGCTTGCGGTTCAATTTGACTCAACACGGGAAAACTTACCAGGTCCGAACTTATGGAGGTGAGACAGATTAATAGCTCTTTCTCAAATTTAAGGGTAGTGGTGCATGGCCGTTCTTAGTTCGTGGATTGATTTGTCTGGTTAATTCCGATAACGAACGTGACTCACATATGCTAACTAGAACGCAGTCAGCGTTAATGCGTCGATGCCGATTGGAACGGGTTAGGACCTTTCGGTGGAGTATGACCTGACACCTTCGCTGTTCGTGTGCGCAAGTGCACTTACGGTACGCTGCTTAGCAGGACAATTTGTGTTTAGCAAAATGAGATCGAGCGATAACAGGTCCGTGATGCCCTTAGATGTTCTGGGCTACACGCGTGCTACAATGTGGGTAGCAGCGTGTCTCCTATTCCGAGAGGAACGGGAAATCACTCAAATACTCACTTAGTAGGGATTATGGATTGCAATGGTCCATATGAACTCGGAACTTCTAGTAAGTGCTGGTCATCAGCCAGCGTTGAATACGTCCCTGCCCTTTGTACACACCGCCCGTCGCTACTACCGATGGATTATTTAGTGAGGTCTTTGGAGATGATCGTTCGCTGGATCCTCGTGAACCGCGTCTGCTTTATCGAAGTTGACCGAACTTGATGATTTAGAGGAAGTAAAAGTCGTAACAAGGTTTCCGTAGGTGAACCTGCGGAAGGATCATTAGTGGCCAAGTGATCCTTCCAGAAGTCCGAACCTGCGGGTTGAGACTTCGGCACAAGTTGCCATATGATAATTGACGAAACACTATAGAAGTCCGAACCTGCGGGTTGAGACTCAGGCACAAGTTGCCATATGAAAGTTGACGAAACACTAACAAGTCCGAACCTGCGGGTTGAGACTTAGGCACACGTTGCCTTATACATGACTTCGAACAAATACACAAGTCCGAACCTGCGGGTTGAGACTTAGGCACAAGTTGCCTTATACATGACTTCGAACAAATACACAAGTCCGAACCTGCGGGTTGAGACTTAGGCACAAGTTGCCATATGAAAGTTGACGAAACACTAACAAGTCCGAACCTGCGGGTTGAGACTTAGGCACACGTTGCCTTATACATGACTTCGAACAAATACACAAGTCCGAACCTGCGGGTTGAGACTTAGGCACAAGTTGCCTTATACATACATTGGCCAAATAAACAGAAGTCCGAACCTGCGGGTTGAGACTTAGGCACAAGTTGCCATATTAAATTCGATCAAACACTAAGTAGTCCGAACCTGCGGGTTGAGACTCAAGACCGTAACAAGATGTCACTATACAAGTCCGAACCTAAGGGTTGAGACTTAATGCGATCTAGATACCAAGTTGACATCCAATACCTGTTGAGCAAAACCAAAGATTCCCTGTTCTCGAATGATTACACTATATAACAGGGAATCATGAAGAAATCAAGCAAGCGTGAAACAAAGTCATCACTTGGGCATGCTCGATAGCCAACCACATGACCTTAACCTAAGAGAGCATGCAAACCACATGATACCTATAAACGATTAACCCGCCCTAGTTCAATCGTTCACCAAGTGATGACTTCAGTATGGCTAAGAGAAAAACTTTTAAATGGGAAAAACTCTAAGTCCGAACCTCCGGGTTGAGACTTCCGCGTCGGAGGTGGGCGCACCTCCTATCCGAAAGATGATGAATCAGGGGTGTTCGGTCAGCAATGGTCGGATGCCCCGTCGTAGTCCAACTATGACAATCAAAGTCAAGACCTCCGGGTTGAGACTTTCCGCGAGTACAAGCATAAAGGAACACGGACCAAGCCGTACCGAGAGAATCGGTACTAGAGCCCTCGTGGTTCTACATTGAGAGAGCCCTCGTGGTTCTCATTAGGGGCTTTATGCAAGTCGTACTCAATACTGTGGTGTGAAGTATAAAGTATAGTCCTCGCCTGGTCCACGCTGCTTCGGCGGTCCTGGGTAAGATAGTTAATTCTAGCTTGCCCTATAGTGGAATGAGGACACTTAATGCTTCGTCTTTTAGCGGCGGCTAGACTCCTCCTCACGGGGAACGAGTTGACGCGCACAGCGGCGGCTTACGCACTATGGCAATCATGGATGCCTGAAGATTCCGTGAAGTTCTCCCCTGGTCCACGCTGCCTCGGCAGTCCTGGGTAAAATGGAATATTTCCAGCTTGCCCTATAGTGGAAGAGGACTATCCAACAATACAAAGTCAAGACCTCCGGGTTGAGACTTTCCGCGTCGGTGGTGTCGCGCACCGCCTATCCGAAAGATGGTGTAACAGGGGTGTTCGATCAGCAATGGTCGGATGCCCCGTCATAGTCCAACTATGACAACCAAAGTCAAGACCTCCGGGTTGAGACTTTCCGCGTCCGGAGGTACGCGTACCGCCTACCCGAAAGATGGTGTGCTTCTGGGGTATTCGATGAGTCGGATACCCCGTCGTAGTCCAACTATGACAATCAAAGTCAAGACCTCCGGGTTGAGACTTCCGCGTCCGGAGGTACGCGTACCGCCTACCCGAAAGATGGTGTGCTTCTGGGGTATTCGATGAGTCGGATACCCCGTCGTAGTCCAACTATGACAATCAAAGTCAAGACCTCCGGGTTGAGACTTCCGCGTCCGGAGGTACGCGTACCGCCTACCCGAAAGATGGTGAATCAGGGGTGTTCGATCAGCAATGGTCGGATGCCCCGTCGTAGTCCAACTATGACAATCAAAGTCAAGACCTCCGGGTTGAGACTTTCTAAGAGTACAAGCATAAAGGAACACGGACCAAGCCGTACCGAGAGAATCGGTACTAGAGCCCTTGTGGTTCTACATTGAGAGAGCCCTCGTGGTTCTCATTAGGGGCTTTATGCAAGAAGTACTCAATACTGTGGTGTGAAGTATAAAGTATAGAGTCCTCCACTGGTCCACGCTGCTCCGGCGGTCCTGGGTAAGATAGTTCATTCTAGCTTGCCCTATGTGGAAGAGGACTCAATACCCTACCTGTTGAGCTTGAAACAAAGTCATCACTTGGGCATGCTCATATTGCCATACACAATTACATTATATTCGAATGAGCATGCAAGCGACCCTATATAGACCGAACCAAAACGATAGATACCGCCGTAGTTCACCCCCACCAAGTGATGACTTCAGTATGGCTAGTGTGTGAAGTATAAAGTATAGTCCTCCCCTGGTCCACACTGCTTCGGCGGTCCTGGGTAAGATAGTTAGTTCTAGCTTGCCCTATGTGGAAGAGGACACCATACTTAATACTTAGAGTACAAGCATAAAGGAACACGGACCAAGCCGTACCGAGAGAATCGGTACTAGAGCCCTCGTGGTTCTACATTGAGAGAGCCCTCGTGGTTCTCATTAGGGGCTTTATGCAAGTCGTACTCAATACTGTGGTGTGAAGTATAAAGTATAGAGTCCTCCACTGGTCCACGCTGCTCCGGCGGTCCTGGGTAAGATAGTTCATTCTAGCTTGCCCTATGTGGAAGAGGACTCAATACCCTACCTGTTGAGCTTGAAACAAAGTCATCACTTGGGCATGCTCATATTGCCATACAATATTCCATTATCTACTAATGAGCATGCAGCTATATGATTATAACCTGTAAACGATTACCCCGCCGTAGTTCAGCGCTTCAACCAAGTGATGACTTCAGTATGGCTAGTGTGTGAAGTATAAAGTATAGTCCTCCCCTGGTCCACACTGCTTCGGCGGTCCCGGGTAAGATAGTTAGTTCTAGCTTGCCCTATGTGGAAGAGGACACCATACTTAATACTGTGGTGTAATGAACAAAGTATAGTCCTCCACTGGTCCACGCTGCTTCGGCGGTCCTGGGTAAGATAGTTAGTTCTAGCTTGCCCTATGTGGAAGAGGGCATACAAGACAAAGTATAGTTCTCCCCTGGTCCACGCTGCTTCGGCGGTCCTGGGTAAGATAGTTAATTCTAGCTTGCCCTATGTGGAAGAGAGCATACATGAACCAAGAACGAAGGTTATGATCGAGGAATGATTCGACAACTAACCGATGGTATGAAATGTGAAGAATTCAAGCAAGCACACAATCAAGTCATCACTTGGGCATGCTCGATAGCCAACCCTATGACATTAACCTAGTAGAGCATGCGAAAACCAATATATATGTAAACGATGCCCCTCCCTAGTTCAGCGCTTCAACCAAGTGATGATTTCAGAATGGCTAAATCAAATCGGTTCAAAACATACCATCGGTACCCTATTGAAACACACAAGTCGATATCAAACCTCATGATTGTGTAGTCCTCCACTGGTCCACACTGCTCCGGCGGTCCTGGGTAAGAAAGTTCATTCTAGCTTGCCCTATGTGGAAGAGGGCACATTACTCAATACTGTGGTGTTATGAACAAAGTATAGTCCTCCACTGGTCCACGCTGCTTCGGCGGTCCTGGGTAAGATAGTTAGTTCTAGCTTGCCCTATGTGGAAGAGGGCATACAAGACAAAGTATAGTTCTCCCCTGGTCCACGCTGCTTCGGCGGTCCTGGGTAAGATAGTTAATTCTAGCTTGCCCTATGTGGAAGAGAGCATACATGAACCAAGAACGAAGGTTATGATCGAGGAATGATTCGACAACTAACCGATGGTATGAAATGTGAAGAATTCAAGCAAGCACACAATCAAGTCATCACTTGGGCATGCTCGATAGCCAACCTCATGACATTAACCTAGTAGAGCATGCGAAAACCAATATATATGTAAACGATGCCTCCCTAGTTCAGCGCTTCAACCAAGTGATGACTTCAGAATGGCTAAATCAAATCGGTTCAAACCATACCATCGGTACCCTATTGAAACACACAAGTCGATATCAAACCTCATGATTGTGTAGTCCTCCACTGGTCCACGCCGCTTCGGCCGTCCTGGGTAAAATGGAACATTCCAGCTTGCCCTATGTGGAAGAGGGCACATTACTCAATACTGTGGTGTGAAGTATAAAGTTCAGTTCTCCCCTGGTCCACGCTGCTTCGGCGGTCCTGGGTAAGATAGTTCATTCTAGCTTGCCCTATGTGGAAGAGGACACTTAATACTTCGTCTCTAAGCGGCGGCTTGACTCCTCCCTACGGGGAACGGGTTTACGCGCACAGCGGCGGCTTACGCACTATGGCAGTCATGGATGCCTTACGTTTCTATGAAAAGTGTGTTCCTCCCCTGGTCCACGCTGCTTCGGCAGTCCTGGGTAAGATAGTTAGTTCTAGCTTGCCCTATGTGGAAGAGGACACGAAGACTTACTGTGGTGTGAAGCATAAAGTTCAGTTCTCCCCTGGTCCACGCCGCTTCGGCCGTCCTGGGTAAAATGGATTCATCCAGCTTGCCCTATGTGGAATGAGGACACTTTATGTTTCGTCTCTAAGCGGCGGCTTGCTTCTCCCTACGGGGAACGGGTATACGCGCACAGCGGCGGCTTACGTTATGGCAGTCATGGATGCCTTACGTTTCCATGAAAAGTGTGTTCCTCCCCTGGTCCACGCTGCTTCGGCAGTCCTGGGTAAGATAGTTAGTTCTAGCTTGCCCTATGTGGAAGAGGACACGTAGACTTACTGTGGTGTGAAGTATAAGGTTCAGTTCTCCCCTGGTCCACGCCGCTTCGGCCGTCCTGGGTAAAATGGATTCATCCAGCTTGCCCTATGTGGAATGAGGACACTTTATGCTTCGTCTCTAAGCGGCGGCTTGCTCCTCCCTACGGGGAACGGGTATACGCGCACAGCGGCGGCTTACGCAAGTTAGTCACCCTCGGCAGTGGATCACTCGGCTCATGGATCGATGAAGACCGCAGCTAACTGCGCGTCATAATGTGAACTGCAGGACACATGAACATTGATAAGTTGAACGCATATTGCACGTCGTGGGAACCTACCATGATGTACAGATGACTGAGCGCTTATATTTGAGAAATGTATCGCATACATTTAACTACGCCGTGACACCCGTCACGAGACGTGCACCATGATGTTAACTAGGGTCGCGACGACCCGCTAGCATTAAAGAACCCGTGGTTTACAATATACTGGCATTGGAATTCGAAGTATTTAGAGCGTCCGTGTTCCCGC
>NW_026689719.1:315000-337500 GCF_943734765.1 Anopheles ziemanni | reverse complement strand
GGTTGGCGGATCCAACACTCTGGGTACCTCCGGGTACTTGGGGTTGGTTGAGGACTTGGTGAACAAACACTTGATATACACTCTCCGGATGTACTTCGGGTGTCACCTGTTGTCCGAGACCACTTGCATGGTTAGCAAGCGTTGTGATTCAATGGCCCTACCGGGCAAACACTTTGGGTTCGCAAGGACTTGGAGTGCCGGGACGGGTTGGCGGATCCAACACTCTGGGTACCTCCGGGTACTTGGGGTTGGTTGAGGACTTGGTGAACAAACACTTGTTGTACACTCTCCGGATGTACTTCGGGTATCGCCTGTTGTCCGAGACCACTTGCATGGTTAGCAAGCGTTGTGGTCTAATGGCCCTACCGGGCAAACACTTTGGGTTCGCGAGGACTTAGAGTGCTGGTAGTGGTTGGCGGACCCAACACTCTGGGTACCTCCGGGTACTTGGGGTTGGTTGAGGACTTGGTGAACAAACACTTGATATACACTCTTCGGATGTACTTCGGGTATCGCCTGTTGTCCGAGACCACTTGCATGGTTAGCAAGCGTTGTGGTCTAATGGCCCTACCGGGCAAACACTTTGGGTTCGCAAGGACTTAGAGTGCTGGTAGTGGTTGGCGGACCCAACACTCTGGGTACCTCCGGGTACTTGGGGTTGGTTGAGGACTTGGTGAACAAACACTTGTTGTACACTCTCCGGATGTACTTCGGGTGTCACCTGTTGTCCGAGACCACTTGCATGGTTAGCAAGCGTTGTGGTCTAATGGCCCTACCGGGCAAACACTTTATGTTCGCGAGGACTTGGAGTGCTGGTAGTGGTTGGCGGACCCAACACTCTGGGTACCTCCGGGTACTTGGGGTTGGTTGAGAACTTGGTGAAGATACCCCTGTCACCTTGTTCGAGGCCACTTGCATGGTCGCAAGCGTTGTGATACAATGGCCCTACCGGGCAAACACTTTGGGTTCGCAAGGACTTGGAGTGCCGGGACGGGTTGGCGGATCCAACACTCTGGGTACCTCCGGGTACTTGGGGTTGGTTGAGGACTTGGTGAGCAAACACTTGATATACGTTCTTCGGATGTACTTCGGGTGTCACCTGTTGTCCGAGGCCACTTGCATGGTCAACGGTTGAGGTGGTGATGGCGGGTCGGTGCTGTAGGGTGCCGGCCTGTTGGCTGCCTTGGCCGGGTTGGTTGGTTAACACTTGATTGGGCTTGCACCCGAGGGTAATGGCACTTGAAGGTGGGTACTGGCCGGCTGACCTGGTGTGATGGTTGGTTGGTGAACACTTGGCGGTACTTGCACTTGGCTGTGCTTGGACTTGAAGGTGGGATCCGGCTGGCCTAGGCCATTGGTGGTTGGTTGGTGGGTTAGCCCTTAGCTGGGCTGGCTGGCTGGCTGGCCATCGGTGGTGTGGTGTGGTGAGGTGTGTGGAGTCGAGCATCGCGCGCCGTTGCCTTCTTCGGAGTGTTGTAGGTACGCAAGTGCTTGCAATGCAAAGAGGTTGGTGATGGAGTGACATTGCCTTCACCATGGAGTTGCGGGTACTTAGGTACTTGCAAGGAGATGGTGGTATGGTGGTGTTGCGTGTGTGGTGTTCGATTAGAAAGATATAATTTCTAAGTCCGGATTAGTGCTGTCAGTGGGGCCGCCGCTAACAGGTCCTGCACGGCCACCGTGGGGCTTGACTTGGCGCTATTCCGGACTTGGGGCGATCACGATGTCCCCGTGCGGGACTTAGAAGATGGAAGAACACAAGTACCCTTATCCCATGACTTGTGAGCGATTGGCATACGTTACCACATGAAGAGAAAAATTGGCTAAGTCCCGGATCCATATTATATGAACAGAATAATCGGCTAAGTCCCGGATCCATATTATATGAAGGGAAAAATCGGCTAAGTCCCGGATCCATATTATATGAAGGGAAAAATCGGCTAAGTCCCGGATCCATATTATATGAAGAGAAAAATCGGCTAAGTCCAGGATCCATATATGATAACCTAATAATCGGCTAAGTCCAGGATCCATATTATATGAAGAGAAAAATCGGCTAAGTCCAGGATCCATATATAATAACCTAATAATCGGCTAAGTCCAGGATCCATATAACATGAAGAGAAAAATCGGCTAAGTCCCAGATTGGGTCTGTCAGAAATACACTTCCAAGTTACCACACAAGCAAGCAAGATGGCCTAGTGATGGATCCATATGATATGAAGAGAAAAATCGGCTAAGTCCCAGATTGGGTCTGTCAGAAATACACTTCCAAGTTACCACACAAGCAAGCAAGATGGCCTAGTGATGGATCCATATGATATGAAGAAAAAAATCGGCTAAGTCCCAGATTGGGTCTGTCAGAAATACACTTCCAAGTTACCACACAAGCAAGCAAGATGGCCTAGTGATGGATCCATATGATATGAAGAGAAAAATCGGCTAAGTCCCAGATTGGGTCTGTCAGAAATACACTTCCAAGTTACCACACAAGCAAGCAAGATGGCCTAGTGATGGATCCATATGATATGAAGAGAAAAATCGGCTAAGTCCAGGATCCATATAATATGAAGAAAAACATCGGCTAAGTCCCAGATTGGGTCTGTCAGAAATACACTTCCAAGTTACCACACAAGCAAGCAAGATGGCCTAGTGATGGATCCATATGATATGAAGAGAAAAATCGGCTAAGTCCCAGATTGGGTCTGTCAGAAATACACTTCCAAGTTACCACACACGCAAGCAAGATGGCCTAGTGATGGATCCATATGATATGAAGAGAAAAATCGGCTAAGTCCAGGATCCATATAATATGAAGAGAAAAATCGGCTAAGTCCCAGATTGGGTCTGTCAGAAATACACTTCCAAGTTACCACACAAGCAAGCAAGATGGCCTAGTGAAGGATCCATATGACATGAAGAGAAAAATCGGCTAAGTCCGAGATTGGGTCTGTCAGAAATACACTATCAAGTTACCACACAAGCAAGCAACATGGCCTAGTGATGGATCCATATAATATGAAGAGAAAAATCGGCTAAGTCCGAGATTGGTTCTGTCGGAAATACACTATCAAGTTACCACATGAGCAAGCAAGTTACCACATGAAGAGAAAGCCGGCAAAGTCCGGGAATGTTACCACATGAACTGGAAAATGGGCAAAAACCTACCTCTACAGGGAACGTGAATAAGTAAGGCTGTAGACATCGGATCGACAAGCCAAAGACTGATATGGTAAGGAAATGAGTAGTACAAGCTTTCCTGAGAGTTGCAGAGCTTAGACTGCATATGAACGGAAGTTATTAAGCGTCAAAGTCAGAAAAGTTGCCCGAAGGAACACAAGTTCCAACTTAGAGCATGAATACCGCCTAGACGGTAGGAGGTACGGCCAGGCTGAGGAATAAGAAAATGTTGGCCAACATGTTCCCTAACTATCCCCCGAAGACCGCAAAGCAATCCAACATCAACCAAGAAAGTTATAGCCCGATCAAGGAAACACCTACTTTGCACCGATATTGCACCAAATACATGTACCAAGCACCTTCGGTTGCATACCTGCAGGGGTTTACCATAGTAGGCCATGGAAGACCGATATACCGAACATAATCACTTTCTATCTCCTCGGGTGTTGGAGGTAGCGCTTTGCGGTACAAGAACGAAAGTTAGACCATATCTTGGTGCATCTTTTTGCCCAAAAACACAAGACCCTATCTACCAAGGCAAGAAAGTTGTGTGGGGACAAAATGTCCAAAAGTGCCCAAAGTGGCACACTTGAACCATATATTCGAGAAAAACACAAGTGTGGGCCCGAGCTAGCAAGTTGAAATGTTCTGACCGTCAGTAGCCCTAGTTGAGGTGCACTTATCATTATATGAGGCCAACGTGCCAGCTAGTCTCTAAAGGGGCGATATGGGTGTTCCAAGGTTTGTACCCAATTGAGGAAAAAACAGGGTAAGGTACGGTGTACCGCGAATAACTCGGGCTATAGATGTCCGATCGATGAGTTTGGCATATGTATGGAAAGGTCTCGACGAGACCTAACTACCCTGAAAGTATGAAGGCAAAGACTTGAATGACCGGGAAGTAATTAAGTGCACAAGTGGTAAAGTTGCACCAAAGTCCATGTTACCCGAAGTGGTACATGAACACCCAATATTCGACCAAAACACAAGTTTAGAGACGAGCTAGCGAGCTACATTGTTCAGACCGTCAGTAGCCCGCATCAAGACACGCATTTCATTATATTGAGCCTAGCCGCTAGCTCGACTCGAAGTCGGTCATATGGTTGGTTGATGGTTTGGACCGACCACGTGGTGTACCAAGGTTATGTACCTTTCATGAATTAAAACTCTGGCTGTATGGCACTGAGCGACAAGCTAAGGTGTGATTTGGAATAGTCTTGAGTGGGACTATTTAGGAAAAATGCGAACAAAAAATCACAAAGTCCTTGGGCGAAGCTATTAGCGAAACATAGAGCAAATTGGTACCAAAAACTATGGAAATGGGACTTGAGTCAAAAATAACCGCAAGTTGGAGAAGAGATAGCAAGCTTGCGTAGAACATTTATAACTAGTGCGTGGTATGACCAACAAAAATGTGTATGGGGCCAAGGCGCTGGCTGGCCTCCAAAGTGGTGATATGGGCGATTCAAAGTTTGTACCCAAGTATGAACAAGTATGGAAAAAACAGGGTAAGGTACCAAGTACCATGAATAACTTCGGCTGTAGATGGCCTAGCGAGGCAAACCGCATATCGTTGGAAAGGTATTGGGGAGACCTATCTACCCTGAAAGTTTCATGAGGCTGAGTTGAAAGACCACGGAGATATTAGGTGATGATGGTCCAATTCGGGGACCAAGTCGCAGGAAATGGCACTTGACCAAAATCACGCTTGGAAGGTGAATACCGGCTTACCGGTAAGAGATAGCGACTTGGCGTAGAATATTCATAAGTTGGGCGTGTAAAGACGCAACTTTCATTATATGGGGGCAACCCGGTCAGGGTGCTCCAAGTCGGTCGTTTGGTCGGTTTATGGTTTGGGCCGACCATGTGGTGTACCAAGAAGAGGTACCTTTCATGAATTATAACTCGGTCAGTTTGCCACCGAGCGACAAGTTGCGATGTGATTTGGAATGGTCTTGAGTGGGACTATCAAGCAAAAATACAAATAGAAAATCAGCTTGTCCATGGCCGAAGCTATTAGTGAAACATATAGCAAAATGGGTCCAAAAACGAATGAAATGGGACTTGGACCAAGAATAACGGCAAGTTGGAGAAGAGATAGCAAGTTGACGTAGAACATTTATATTTTGGGTATAGTATGACCAACAAAAAAGTATTTGGGGCCAAGGTGCTGGCTGGCCTCCAAAGTGGAGATATGGGCGATACAAAGTTTGTACCCAAGTACGAACAAGTATGGAAAAAACAGGGTAAGGTACCAAGTACCATTAATAACTTCGGCTGTAGACGGCCGAGCGAGGCAAACGGCTCACCGTTGGAAAGGTCTTGGGGACACCTATCTACCCTGAAAGTTTTATGAGGCTGAGTTGAAAGACCACGGAGATATTAGGTGATGATGGTCCAATTCGGGGACCAAGTCGCAGGAAATGGCACTTGACCAAAATCACCCTTGGAAGGTGAATACCGGCTTACCGGTAAGAGATAGCGACTTGGCGTAGAATATTCATAAGTTGGGCGTGTAGAGACGCAACTTTCATTATATGGGGCAACCCGGTCAGGGTGCTCCAAGTCGGTCGTTTGGTCGGTTTATGGTTTGGGCCGACCACGTGGTGTACCAAGGTGAGGTACCTTTCATGAATTATAACTCGGTCAGTTTGCCACCGAGCAACAAGTTGCGGTGTGTTTTGGAATGGTCTTGAGTGGGACTATCAAGGAAAAATACAAGTAGAAAATCAGCTTGTCCATGGCCGAAACTATTAGTGAAACATATAGCAAAATGGGTCCAAAAACGAATGAAATGGGTCTTGGACCAAGAATAACGGCAAGTTGGAGAAGAGATAGCAAGTTGGCGTAGAACAATTATATTTGGTGCATGGTATGACCAACAAAAAAGTATATGGGGCCAAGGTGCTGGCTGGCCTCCAAAGTGAAGATATGGGCGATCCAAAGTTTGTACCCAAGTATGGCAAAAACTGGTAGAGGTACCTTTCATGAATTACTGCTCAGGCTGTATGGCACTTAGCGGGACGCTTGGCTCTGGTATGGAATAGTCTTGAGTGGGACTATCAAGGAAAAATACGAACAAAAAATCACCATGTCCACGGACGAAGGTATTAGCGAAACTTAGTGCGAAATAGCGACCAAGTCGCTGGAAATGGCCCTTGGACCAAGTATACCGTCAAGGCGGTACGAGATAGCGAGTTGACGTGGAACATTTATAAGTTTGCCTACACGAGACGAAAGTTTAGTTATATGGGGCCAACCCGCTCAGGGTTGTCCAAGTCGGTCATATGGCTGATCGAAATTTTCGACCAAGTACTGAGAAAACAGGGTAAGGTACCGTGTACCTCGAATAACTTCGGCTGTAGATGTCCGAGCGAGGCAAACGGCATAGCGTTGGAAAGGTCTTGAGGTGTTCTAGGCACCCTGAAAGTTTGAAAAGGCTACCTGCAAAACTCGTGGAGATATTAGAGAAACATAGGGCCCAAAAGATACCAAGTCGCAGGAAATGGGCCCTCCATGAACACCCTAAAATCCCAATTACGGCTAAGTTGCAGGCCAGCTAGCGAAGTTAAATGTTCTAGGCATAACTAGAACACGTTAATGCGCAACTTTTTGAATCAGAACTTTTTTCGATATCTGGCCTCCAAAGGGGGGATATGGGCGATCAAAGGATTTTTCCAAGTTTCGGTACTTTTTACGGTATCGCTCATAGCTCCGGCTGTATGCAAGCAAATGACTACCTAAGATATGATTTGGAAAGGTATTGAGCAGTACTAACTTACGTTAGAACACAGCGAAGCGCTATCGGTTCATGGCAAGGCCGATATAAGCAGTCAAAGATGAAAAATGTTGACAAAATGAACAAAAATTACCTTGGTACGCAAATAGCGGCCAGGGATGAAGAGGTACGAAGGTGGTGTAGAAGAATTATAATTAGGGCTTGGTACGCTCTAAAAGTTTCCCGAAGACCGCAAAGCGCTCACACCCATAGAAAGTGGCCATTCGGGCCGAACAGTGCGTGCAAAGAGGTGAAAATGCAAAAATTGCACTTTGTGGGGCGATTTGCGGGGGGAAGGAGGGGTCGGAGGGCAAAATGTCCCTTGACCAAAAAGTCTTATCTCGTCGAGATCTACAACATTGCCGAAGACCGCAAAGCGCTAGCTCGCAATCGAAAAATCGAGAATTTGAAAATTTTCTAAGTCTTGGGCTCCCTAAGGAAAAGTTTCAAAAATCACGTTTGTCCCCAATTTTGAAGGGGAAGGAGTCGGTTCCGGGGCATGGTGTCTTCGGCAAAAAGTCTTATCTTTTTGCGTACTTTCGACTAGTTCAATAAAAATTTTTGACCCAAAATTTGTTCGGCGGACCCCTAGGTCGAAAAACCCGAAAAAAGTCGAAAAAAGTCGAAAATGTCGAAAAATGAGAAAACCTCATATTCGGACTCTACACGAGCCCCAGATATTGAAAAGTGAAATCCGCGGTCGATTTGGAACAAAAAATTGACCTAGGCAAAGTTGTATGGAGGTAGGGACCCCTGAGAAAAAAGTTTGGTCCCGAGGCTCCTTGGACCACCAAGTCCCTAGGTCGGACCAAAATCGGAAAAAATCCGACCAAAGTCGAAAGTGTCGAAAATTTTAAAAAACCCCTTTTGGGGCCCTATGGCCTCCCTAGATAATGAAAAGTGAGGTCCGCGGCCGATCCGGAAGAAAAACTTGACCTAGGCAAACTTGTATGACGGTGGGGACCCAAAAAAATTTCGATGAGTGTAGTTTAGACAGGCCGGAAAATGTATCGGTGGTGCGTATCAAGGGACGTCTTTTAGTTCTATGGGGTGGTGGTCGTCGAACAAAGTCGCCTAGGTCGACCACCAGAAAGACCAGTCGTGTTGTAATGGATGTTTTGGCCACTTTACTAGGGAAACCTAGTAGGTCGAAGCAAATTTGGGGTTCGAGATGAGTTGGTGAAAGTTGGTCCAACCTAGGTGTGCTTGGTGGAGGTTGACCATGAAAGTAGAGCATGATGGGAATGACCATAACTTTGGTTCTAGATGTCGGATCGGTACACTTTCGGCAGTTTTGGAAAGGTGAAGGCCTGCTCTAGCTATGTTTCCTACCAAGCTAAGCGCCTACTAGTGACCCGGAGGAAGTATTAAGGGTCAAAGGCAAAAAGGGGTACCCTAAAGTGCATGTGACCAAGAAAATGGGAAAAACGGTATCGCCTATAGCTCAGGCTGTATGGCTCGGATCGGAAAGCTTGGATATGCGTTGGAAAGGTCTTGACGAGCGCTAGCTATGTGTCCTACCAAGCGAAGCGCTAGGTGTTGAGCAAGTCGGTCATATTAGTGGGCAAAGGTGAAAAATGGTGGTTTAGAGGCGAAAATTCACCTTATGATCGAAAATAGCGGGCGAACGATAAGAGCTACGAACACGGCGTAGAACAATCATAAGTACGTTACCACAAGACCTAACTTTGGCCAATATAGAGCGAGAAGATCGGAGGTACCCATCAGGGTGATATGGCTGGTTCAAAGTTGGACCAAAACGAGACTTGAGAAATGGATTGAAACACGGTATCGCGAATAACTCAGGCTGTATGGAACGGATCGACAAGCTTAGATCGGTGTTGGAAAGGTCGAACCGAGCGCTAACTATAATCCCAAACAACCGAAGCGCTAAGTGTTGAGCAAAACTGAGTTATTAAGCGACAAAGTGGAAAAATAATACCAAAATGGCCAAAAATCACACAAGACCAAGAATACCGAGCAGGCGGTAAGAGATAGCGGGTTGACGTAGAATACTTATAAGTTTGCCTCTACGAGACCTAAAAGTCGGCCATAGAAAGCGAGAAGATCGGACCACTCTGGAAGGGTGATACGAGTGGTCAAAAATTGGCAAAAATGAAACATGGCTAAAATGGATTTGACTTGTGCACCATATAGCTCCGGCTGTATGGCATGGATTGTTAAGCTAGGATATGTTTTGGAAAGGTAACACCCAGCGCTAGATACGACTAGAAGAAAGCAAAGCGCTAACTAGCATGATTTGGAAGTTATTAAGCGTCAAAGTCGAAAAATGTTACCAAAATTGAAACTCGAGTACATTGGGCCAAAAAGTACAAGTTGTGAAATTTGGACTTACGAGTAAAATACCGAGCAGGCGGTAAGAGATAGAGACTTGGTGTAGAACAATTATAAGTTGGGCATGTTATAACCTATATTTGGCCCGAACATAGTCTCGAGATCGGTGGTACCTAAAAGGGTGGTACAGGTGTTAGATGGTTTTCCCAGAGCATAAGCTCCACATGATATGGAAAACGGGAAACATCATAACTTCGGCTGTATGGCATGGAATGGAACGAACAAGGTATCGATGGAAAGAGAAAAGGTAGCGCTAACTATAATTCCTTCCAAGCAAAGCGCTAGCATGTGACCGTTTGGGTGTTATTGTGAGTCAAAGTCTGAAATTGTTACCACGAGAGGCGAAAATCCAACTAAGTCCATGAATACCGGGCTGGCGGTAAGAGATACGGCTTGGCCGTAGAACATTTATAAGTTGGCCAAGACAAGGCCTAAGTTTCGTCCATATACGACAAGAAGATCGAAGATACCTGAAGGTGAGATATGGGCGTCCCAAAGTGGGCCTTTGAAAAAGTGACAAACTTCCCTTATAACAGCATACACCAAATATCTCTGGCTCTATGGCACCGAATAAGAAGTTGAGCTCAGCGACAGAAAGGTGATAGTCAGCGCTAAATATCATACGAACAGAGTGAAGCGCTAAAGGGAAAGGATCTTGGTGATATAAGGTGACAAAGTCGAGAAAAGTTGCCTCAAAATCATGAAAAATGTGAAAAAATGGCTAAGTCCCGGGTGCCTTAAGGGCAGGTTAATCGAATGTACCGAGCTGGCGGTACGAGATAGAGACTTGGTGTAGAACAATTATATGTTTGGCATGGCAAGACCTACATTCGGCCAATACAAAGTGAGAAGATCAAAGATACCCGCAAGGGTGATATTGGTGTCCAAAGGAAAAAAGCACTAAGTCTTGGGAAACTTATATGATGAAAAAGGACCCTGATGGGTCATATGGGATGGATCGAAAAATCGGCTAAGTCCCAAAATGGGGATGTCAGAACTACACTCATGTGTTACCACATCAAGCAAGGCAAACTTATATGAAGCAAAGGACCCTGATGGGTCATATGGTATTGATCGAAAAATCGGCTAAGTCCCAAAATGGGGATGTCAGAACTACACTCAAATGTTACCACACCAAGCAAGGCAAACTTATATGAAGCAAAGGACCCTGATGGGTCATATGGTATTTTACGAAAAATCGGCTAAGTCCCAAAATGGGGATGTCAGAACTACACTCAAATGTTACCACACCAAGCAAGGCAAACTTATATGAAGCAAAGGACCCTGATGGGTCATATGGTATGGATCGAAAAATCGGCTAAGTCCCAAAATGGGGATGTCAGAACTACACTCAAATGTTACCACACCAAGCAAGGCAAACTTATATGAAGCAAAGGACCCTGATGGGTCATATGGTATTGATTGAAAAATCGGCTAAGTCCCAAAATGGGGATGTCAGAACTACACTCAAATGTTACCACACCAAGCAAGGCAAACTTATATGAAGCAAAGGACCCATATGGGTCATATGGTATTTTACGAAAAATCGGCTAAGTCCCAAAATGATGATGTCAGAACTACACTCAAATGTTACCATACCAAGCAAGGCAAACTTATATGAAGGAAAGGACCCATATGGGTCATATGGTATTTTACGAAAAATCGGCTAAGTCCCAAAATGTGGATGTCAGAACTACACTAAAAAGTTACCACACCAAGCAAGGCAAAGTACCTAGGTGAACCCTAGGAAGAAACACGGACCAAGTCAGATGGCCTAAGTCAATAGAACAAGTGACCTAGGCAAAGTTGTATGGCGCTGAGGACCCTGAAAAATCTGGTTAGTGTAGTTTAGACAGGGTAGGTTTTTGGGTCGGCCGAACCCCCTTATTTTGGGTTTTGGCCTCATCAAGAAGCTACACCTAGGCAAACTGCCTAGGGTGAAAGTGCGAAGACCAATCGAATAGTAAGACAAGTTTTGACCGATCGCCCTAGGCAAGCTTGTATGAAGAAAGTGACCCTAAGGGTCATATGGAAATACATGAAAAATCGGCTAAGTCCCAAAATTGGGATGTCAGAACTACACTAAAAAGTTACCACATCAAGCAAGGCAAACTACCTAGGTGAACCCTAGCAAGAAACACGGACCAAGTCAGATGGCCTAAGTCAAGAGTGCAAGTGACCTAGGCAAAGTTGTATGACGGTGAGGACCCTGAAAAATCTGGTTAGTGTAGTTTAGACAGGGGAGGTTTTTGGGTCGGCTGAACCTCCTTATTTTGGGTTTTGACCTCCTCAAGAAGCTACACCTAGGCAAACTGCCTAGGGTGAAAGTGCGAAGACCAATCGAATAGTAAGACAAGTTTTGACCGATCGCCCTAGGCAAGCTTGTATGAAGAAAGGGACCCTATGGGTCATATGGAAATACATGAAAAATCGGCTAAGTCCCAAAATTGGGATGTCTGAACTACACTAAAAAGTTACCACATCAAGCAAGGCAAAGTACCTAGGTGAACCCTAGGAAGAAACACGGACCAAGTCAGATGGCCTAAGTCAAGAGTGCAAGTGACCTAGGCAAAGTTGTATGACGGTGAGGACCCTGAAAAATCTGGTTAGTGTAGTTTAGACAGGGGAGGTTTTTGGGTCGGCTGAACCTCCTTATTTTGGGTTTTGACCTCCTCAAGAAGCTACACCTAGGCAAACTGCCTAGGGTGAAAGTGCGAAGACCAATCGAATAGTAAGACAAGTTTTGACCGATCGCCCTAGGCAAGCTTGTATGAAGAAAGGGACCCTATGGGTCATATGGAAATACATGAAAAATCGGCTAAGTCCCAAAATTGGGATGTCTGAACTACACTAAAAAGTTACCACAGCAAGCAAGGCAAAGTACCTAGGTGAACCCTAGGAAGAAACACGGACCAAGTCAGATGGCCTAAGTCAAGAGTACAAGTGACCTAGGCAAAGTTGTATGGCGCTGAGGACCCTGAAAAATCGGGTTAGTGTAGTTCAGACAGGGGAGGTTTCTGGGTCGGCTGAACCTCCTTATTTCGGGTTTTGGCCTCCTCAAGAAGACAGACCTAGGCAAACTGCCTAGGGTGAAAGTGCGAAGACCAATCGAATAGTAAGACAAGTTTTGACCGATCGCCCTAGGCAAGCTTGTATGAAGAAAGGGACCCTATGGGTCATATGGAAATACATGAAAAATCGGCTAAGTCCCAAAATTGGGATGTCTGAACTACACTAAAAAGTTACCACAGCAAGCAAGGCAAAGTACCTAGGTGAACCCTAGGAAGAAACACGGACCAAGTCAGATGGCCTAAGTCAAGAGTACAAGTGACCTAGGCAAAGTTGTATGGCGCTGAGGACCCTGAAAAATCGGGTTAGTGTAGTTCAGACAGGGGAGGTTTCTGGGTCGGCTGAACCTCCTTATTTCGGGTTTTGGCCTCCTCAAGAAGCTACACCTAGGCAAACTGCCTAGGGTGAAAGTGCGAAGACCAATCGAATAGTAAGACAAGTTTTGACCGATCGCCCTAGGCAAGCTTGTATGAAGAAAGGGACCCTATGGGTCATATGGAAATACATGAAAAATCGGCTAAGTCCCAAAATTGGGATGTCTGAACTACACTAAAAAGTTACCACATCAAGCAAGGCAAAGTACCTAGGTGAACCCTAGGAAGAAACACGGACCAAGTCGGATGGCCTAAGTCAAGAGTACAAGTGACCTAGGCAAAGTTGTATGGCGCTAAGGACCCTGAAAAATCGGGTTAGTGTAGTTCAGACAGGGGAGGTTTCAGGGTCGGCCGAACCTCCTTATTTCGGGTTTTGGCCTCCTCAAGAAGACAGACCTAGGCGAACTGCCTAGGGTGAAAGTGCGAAGACCAATCGAATAGTAAGACAAGTTTTGACCGATCGCCCTAGGCAAGCTTGTATGAAGAAAGGGACCCTATGGGTCATATGGAAATATACGAAAGAACGGCTAAGTCCCAAAATTGGGATGTCAGAACTACACTATAAAGTTACCACATTAGCAAGGCAGACTTGTATGAAGAACGGGACCCTGGTGAAAGTAGCAAATATCCCAAACCGAACATGAATATTATAAACACACAAGAGTACGAACATAAAGGAACACGGACCAAGCGTACCGAGAGAATCGGTACTATAGAGCCCTCGTGGTTCTACACAAAGACTTTATGTTAGGGGTTCAAGCCCCATGGTACTCAAACGGTGACAGTAGCAAATATCCCAAAACGAACGTGAATCTTATTCACAAGAGTACGAACATAAAGGAACACGGACCAAGCGTACCGAGAGAATCGGTACTATAGAGCCCTCGTGGTTCTACACAAAGACTTTATGTTCGGGGTTCACACCCCAAATCGAACGTGGAATTTACTTTCTGATGGTCATGCGGTCGTCCAAAGGGGTCTAGTATCCTGGGATGACAAGCATCACGGGCACAGCTCGTATCAAAACAGTCGAAGAGGCCCGCGAAAGCTTGCTTTCCATGGCTATGCGATGCACAAATTGAGTTTACTCACCGTAGTATAAAACGAACGAACCGAACCTATCCGAGTAGGGATAATGGGCGCAGTAACATACTTCTGTGACCCAGCGAGAGTTGAACGAGGTGACATGAACTGTCAGTGGCTTATATCAGATGGGATACATACATGAGATTGCTTTCAAATCTACACTCGAAAACCTAACCAAGTAAAAGCGAACGTGGGGAGGATTCGAAACCGGTCACGAAATCTTAAGCTGGAAAGAGTCATCACTATGGATACATATTATGCGAAACCAATCAAGTGCTCATTACTGATCCAAAACCGAAGAGCACTAGTGAACACCTTAATCTCACCCTAGTTCACATCCAAGTGATCGACCACGTGTGTGAAGCAAAGACCAATCGAATTCCTGAATGAACCGAACACTATGAACAAATGGCCAAAAACGTTATAACTATCCAAACATACTACTATCTAGCGAAAGTCATCACGATGGAACCATACCATGATCTTTAACCTATAGCGCTCACTATATTCCTACCCAGAGTGCAAGTGAACAGATTGCTCACCCCTACCAGTTCACATCCACGTGATCGACTAACATACCGAGGTTACCACAAGTCAAAGTTATACGTTTACAAGCGCAAGACCAATCGAAAACCCCGAAAGCAATCTCGACCCAAAATGTATTATCCGTGAGTGTAGTCGAGTCTCGTACTCGTCATCTGTAATCGTCGGATAGAATATCCAGTACACGGTTGTCTTTCCAAATGAAATCTACATACAGAACTCGCTCTTGGCAAATGGGTGGCAATGGCGCAATCAGGAGCGAGTTCCCGTCCGGGTGCCAAGTGATTGGCAAATGTCTGGGGGAAAGCAACCATATGTTGATTTGTCTGTTAGTGTACTGGGTGTTTGAGGTATGTAGTATCCACGCTTGGTTGGGTGTGTCAGAGGACCGTGAATGCGTTCGCAACCCCAATTGGGGTACATCGGGAATGATTTTGTGGAACCGATGTGCCCGGCACACACTAAGTTTTGTTGCAAGTTAATAGTGTGCCATGTCCGGGGGGGTTGTGATTAAACTCTGGTGAATTGCGTACTGTGGTGATTGGGGTATGAAAGCCCCGCAGTTGCAATGATCGGACGCGCCTAGCGTGTCCTTTAGTTGATGGTAGGGAAATGAAGGCCCTTGTCAGCTCACCTAAGTATTCATGGAAGTTTGGCATAAGGTCGCTGTGGTAGGGGTATGAAGGCCCCGTCAGCGCATGCACAATCGGGCGCACGTGCGCTTAGCGGAGTCGAATGCCGCTCAAGTGCCTGTCCGGTGCATCGGGTGTGTGTGATACGAGGGCAATGAGGTTCGCACGGGGGCTCGCCTCCCGTGTGCTACCGGACTTGACAACATATAGAACGTGGTGTTTGCTCCTCCGGGTGCAATGGGACAATGAACATTCGAACGCAAAGTCGGAATTCTGGTTGATCCTACCAGTAATATACGCTCGTCTCAAAGGTTAAGCCATGCATGTCTAAGTACAAACAGATTTAATGTGAAACCGCATAAGGCTCAGTATAACAGCTATAATTTACGAGATCATCAACCTAGTTACTTGGATAACTGTGGAAAATCTAGAGCTAATACATGCAACATGCCAGGACCCTCGCGGGAACTGGTGCACTTATTAGTCAAACCAATCGCGGGTTCTCCGTGTCATTGAGTTGAAGTCTGGATAATGATGCTGATCGTATGGTCTCGCACCGACGACAGATCTCGCAAATATCTGCCCTATCAACTATGGATGGTAGTATAGAGGACTACCATGGTTGCAACGGGTAACGGGGAATCAGGGTTCGATTCCGGAGAGGGAGCCTGAGAAATGGCTACCACATCCAAGGAAGGCAGCAGGCGCGTAAATTACCCAATCCCGGGACGGGGAGGTAGTGACGAGAAATAACAATATGAAACTCTTTAATGATGTTTCATAATTGGAATGAGTAGAGCATAAATCCTTCTACGAGGATCAAGTGGAGGGCAAGTCTGGTGCCAGCAGCCGCGGTAATTCCAGCTCCACTAGCGTATATTAAAATTGTTGCGGTTAAAACGTTCGAAGTTGATACTTGTCCAACACAGTCCGGCTCCGCCGACCCGGTCAACCCGTGGTCGGTGGGCCAAGTCGGAATCTGGTTGCGACTCAATGGTGTGGTAGGGCACCAAGTCTGTGTCATGGTGTGCCCTTCAACGGGTGCAAGTGTAACATAGAGCTCGACCGCTCACGTTTACCTTGAACAAATTAGAGTGCTTAAAGCAGGGTGCCCAAACGCCCTAGAATAATCTTGCATGGAATAATGGAATACGACCTTGGTCTAATCTTTCATTGGTTTGTACTCAGACCGGAGGTAATGATTAACAGAAGTAGTTGGGGACACTAGTATTACGGCGCGAGAGGTGAAATTCGTAGACCGTCGTAAGACTAACTAAAGCGAAGGCATTTGTCAAGGATGCTTTCTTTAATCAAGAACGAAAGTTAGAGGATCGAAGGCGATTAGATACCGCCCTAGTTCTAACCGTAAACGATGCCAACTAGCAATTGGGAGACGCTACAACCAGGTGCTCTCAGTAGCTTCCGGGAAACCAAAGTCAGGTTCCGGGGGAAGTATGGTTGCAAAGTTGAAACTTAAAGGAATTGACGGAAGGGCACCACAATGAAATGGAGCTTGCGGTTCAATTTGACTCAACACGGGAAAACTTACCAGGTCCGAACTTATGGAGGTGAGACAGATTAATAGCTCTTTCTCAAATTTAAGGGTAGTGGTGCATGGCCGTTCTTAGTTCGTGGATTGATTTGTCTGGTTAATTCCGATAACGAACGTGACTCACATATGCTAACTAGAACGCAGTCAGCGTTAATGCGTCGATGCCGATTGGAACGGGTTAGGACCTTTCGGTGGAGTATGACCTGACACCTTCGCTGTTCGTGTGCGCAAGTGCACTTACGGTACGCTGCTTAGCAGGACAATTTGTGTTTAGCAAAATGAGATCGAGCGATAACAGGTCCGTGATGCCCTTAGATGTTCTGGGCTACACGCGTGCTACAATGTGGGTAGCAGCGTGTCTCCTATTCCGAGAGGAACGGGAAATCACTCAAATACTCACTTAGTAGGGATTATGGATTGCAATGGTCCATATGAACTCGGAACTTCTAGTAAGTGCTGGTCATCAGCCAGCGTTGAATACGTCCCTGCCCTTTGTACACACCGCCCGTCGCTACTACCGATGGATTATTTAGTGAGGTCTTTGGAGATGATCGTTCGCTGGATCCTCGTGAACCGCGTCTGCTTTATCGAAGTTGACCGAACTTGATGATTTAGAGGAAGTAAAAGTCGTAACAAGGTTTCCGTAGGTGAACCTGCGGAAGGATCATTAGTGGCCAAGTGATCCTTCCAGAAGTCCGAACCTGCGGGTTGAGACTTCGGCACAAGTTGCCATATGATAATTGACGAAACACTATAGAAGTCCGAACCTGCGGGTTGAGACTCAGGCACAAGTTGCCATATGAAAGTTGACGAAACACTAACAAGTCCGAACCTGCGGGTTGAGACTTAGGCACACGTTGCCTTATACATGACTTCGAACAAATACACAAGTCCGAACCTGCGGGTTGAGACTTAGGCACAAGTTGCCTTATACATGACTTCGAACAAATACACAAGTCCGAACCTGCGGGTTGAGACTTAGGCACAAGTTGCCATATGAAAGTTGACGAAACACTAACAAGTCCGAACCTGCGGGTTGAGACTTAGGCACACGTTGCCTTATACATGACTTCGAACAAATACACAAGTCCGAACCTGCGGGTTGAGACTTAGGCACAAGTTGCCTTATACATACATTGGCCAAATAAACAGAAGTCCGAACCTGCGGGTTGAGACTTAGGCACAAGTTGCCATATTAAATTCGATCAAACACTAAGTAGTCCGAACCTGCGGGTTGAGACTCAAGACCGTAACAAGATGTCACTATACAAGTCCGAACCTAAGGGTTGAGACTTAATGCGATCTAGATACCAAGTTGACATCCAATACCTGTTGAGCAAAACCAAAGATTCCCTGTTCTCGAATGATTACACTATATAACAGGGAATCATGAAGAAATCAAGCAAGCGTGAAACAAAGTCATCACTTGGGCATGCTCGATAGCCAACCACATGACCTTAACCTAAGAGAGCATGCAAACCACATGATACCTATAAACGATTAACCCGCCCTAGTTCAATCGTTCACCAAGTGATGACTTCAGTATGGCTAAGAGAAAAACTTTTAAATGGGAAAAACTCTAAGTCCGAACCTCCGGGTTGAGACTTCCGCGTCGGAGGTGGGCGCACCTCCTATCCGAAAGATGATGAATCAGGGGTGTTCGGTCAGCAATGGTCGGATGCCCCGTCGTAGTCCAACTATGACAATCAAAGTCAAGACCTCCGGGTTGAGACTTTCCGCGAGTACAAGCATAAAGGAACACGGACCAAGCCGTACCGAGAGAATCGGTACTAGAGCCCTCGTGGTTCTACATTGAGAGAGCCCTCGTGGTTCTCATTAGGGGCTTTATGCAAGTCGTACTCAATACTGTGGTGTGAAGTATAAAGTATAGTCCTCGCCTGGTCCACGCTGCTTCGGCGGTCCTGGGTAAGATAGTTAATTCTAGCTTGCCCTATAGTGGAATGAGGACACTTAATGCTTCGTCTTTTAGCGGCGGCTAGACTCCTCCTCACGGGGAACGAGTTGACGCGCACAGCGGCGGCTTACGCACTATGGCAATCATGGATGCCTGAAGATTCCGTGAAGTTCTCCCCTGGTCCACGCTGCCTCGGCAGTCCTGGGTAAAATGGAATATTTCCAGCTTGCCCTATAGTGGAAGAGGACTATCCAACAATACAAAGTCAAGACCTCCGGGTTGAGACTTTCCGCGTCGGTGGTGTCGCGCACCGCCTATCCGAAAGATGGTGTAACAGGGGTGTTCGATCAGCAATGGTCGGATGCCCCGTCATAGTCCAACTATGACAACCAAAGTCAAGACCTCCGGGTTGAGACTTTCCGCGTCCGGAGGTACGCGTACCGCCTACCCGAAAGATGGTGTGCTTCTGGGGTATTCGATGAGTCGGATACCCCGTCGTAGTCCAACTATGACAATCAAAGTCAAGACCTCCGGGTTGAGACTTCCGCGTCCGGAGGTACGCGTACCGCCTACCCGAAAGATGGTGTGCTTCTGGGGTATTCGATGAGTCGGATACCCCGTCGTAGTCCAACTATGACAATCAAAGTCAAGACCTCCGGGTTGAGACTTCCGCGTCCGGAGGTACGCGTACCGCCTACCCGAAAGATGGTGAATCAGGGGTGTTCGATCAGCAATGGTCGGATGCCCCGTCGTAGTCCAACTATGACAATCAAAGTCAAGACCTCCGGGTTGAGACTTTCTAAGAGTACAAGCATAAAGGAACACGGACCAAGCCGTACCGAGAGAATCGGTACTAGAGCCCTTGTGGTTCTACATTGAGAGAGCCCTCGTGGTTCTCATTAGGGGCTTTATGCAAGAAGTACTCAATACTGTGGTGTGAAGTATAAAGTATAGAGTCCTCCACTGGTCCACGCTGCTCCGGCGGTCCTGGGTAAGATAGTTCATTCTAGCTTGCCCTATGTGGAAGAGGACTCAATACCCTACCTGTTGAGCTTGAAACAAAGTCATCACTTGGGCATGCTCATATTGCCATACACAATTACATTATATTCGAATGAGCATGCAAGCGACCCTATATAGACCGAACCAAAACGATAGATACCGCCGTAGTTCACCCCCACCAAGTGATGACTTCAGTATGGCTAGTGTGTGAAGTATAAAGTATAGTCCTCCCCTGGTCCACACTGCTTCGGCGGTCCTGGGTAAGATAGTTAGTTCTAGCTTGCCCTATGTGGAAGAGGACACCATACTTAATACTTAGAGTACAAGCATAAAGGAACACGGACCAAGCCGTACCGAGAGAATCGGTACTAGAGCCCTCGTGGTTCTACATTGAGAGAGCCCTCGTGGTTCTCATTAGGGGCTTTATGCAAGTCGTACTCAATACTGTGGTGTGAAGTATAAAGTATAGAGTCCTCCACTGGTCCACGCTGCTCCGGCGGTCCTGGGTAAGATAGTTCATTCTAGCTTGCCCTATGTGGAAGAGGACTCAATACCCTACCTGTTGAGCTTGAAACAAAGTCATCACTTGGGCATGCTCATATTGCCATACAATATTCCATTATCTACTAATGAGCATGCAGCTATATGATTATAACCTGTAAACGATTACCCCGCCGTAGTTCAGCGCTTCAACCAAGTGATGACTTCAGTATGGCTAGTGTGTGAAGTATAAAGTATAGTCCTCCCCTGGTCCACACTGCTTCGGCGGTCCCGGGTAAGATAGTTAGTTCTAGCTTGCCCTATGTGGAAGAGGACACCATACTTAATACTGTGGTGTAATGAACAAAGTATAGTCCTCCACTGGTCCACGCTGCTTCGGCGGTCCTGGGTAAGATAGTTAGTTCTAGCTTGCCCTATGTGGAAGAGGGCATACAAGACAAAGTATAGTTCTCCCCTGGTCCACGCTGCTTCGGCGGTCCTGGGTAAGATAGTTAATTCTAGCTTGCCCTATGTGGAAGAGAGCATACATGAACCAAGAACGAAGGTTATGATCGAGGAATGATTCGACAACTAACCGATGGTATGAAATGTGAAGAATTCAAGCAAGCACACAATCAAGTCATCACTTGGGCATGCTCGATAGCCAACCCTATGACATTAACCTAGTAGAGCATGCGAAAACCAATATATATGTAAACGATGCCCCTCCCTAGTTCAGCGCTTCAACCAAGTGATGACTTCAGAATGGCTAAATCAAATCGGTTCAAAACATACCATCGGTACCCTATTGAAACACACAAGTCGATATCAAACCTCATGATTGTGTAGTCCTCCACTGGTCCACGCCGCTTCGGCCGTCCTGGGTAAAATGGAACATTCCAGCTTGCCCTATGTGGAAGAGGGCACATTACTCAATACTGTGGTGTGAAGTATAAAGTTCAGTTCTCCCCTGGTCCACGCTGCTTCGGCGGTCCTGGGTAAGATAGTTCATTCTAGCTTGCCCTATGTGGAAGAGGACACTTAATACTTCGTCTCTAAGCGGCGGCTTGACTCCTCCCTACGGGGAACGGGTTTACGCGCACAGCGGCGGCTTACGCACTATGGCAGTCATGGATGCCTTACGTTTCTATGAAAAGTGTGTTCCTCCCCTGGTCCACGCTGCTTCGGCAGTCCTGGGTAAGATAGTTAGTTCTAGCTTGCCCTATGTGGAAGAGGACACGTAGACTTACTGTGGTGTGAAGTATAAAGTTCAGTTCTCCCCTGGTCCACGCCGCTTCGGCCGTCCTGGGTAAAATGGATTCATCCAGCTTGCCCTATGTGGAATGAGGACACTTTATGCTTCGTCTCTAAGCGGCGGCTTGCTCCTCCCTACGGGGAACGGGTATACGCGCACAGCGGCGGCTTACGTTATGGCAGTCATGGATGCCTTACGTTTCCATGAAAAGTGTGTTCCTCCCCTGGTCCACGCTGCTTTGCAGTCCTGGGTAAGATAGTTAATTCTAGCTTGCCCTATGTGGAAGAGGGCATACAAGACAAAGTATAGTTCTCCCCTGGTCCACGCTGCTCCGGCGGTCCTGGGTAAGATAGTTAATTCTAGCTTGCCCTATGTGGAAGAGAGCATACATGAACCAAGAACGAAGGTTATGATCGAGGAATGATTCGACAACTAACCGATGGTATGAAATGTGAAGAATTCAAGCAAGCAAACAATCAAGTCATCACTTGGGCATGCTCGATAGCCAACCTCATGACATTAACCTAGTAGAGCATGCGAAAACCAATATATATGTAAACGATGCCCCTCCCTAGTTCAGCGCTTCAACCAAGTGATGACTTCAGAATGGCTAAATCAAATCGGTTCAAAACATACCATCGGTACCCTATTGAAACACACAAGTCGATATCAAACCTCATGATTGTGTAGTCCTCCACTGGTCCACGCCGCTTCGGCGGTCCTGGGTAAGATAGTTCATTCTAGCTTGCCCTATGTGGAAGAGGGCACATTACTCAATACTGTGGTGTTATGAACAAAGTATAGTCCTCCACTGGTCCACGCTGCTTCGGCGGTCCTGGGTAAGATAGTTCATTCTAGCTTGCCCTATGTGGAAGAGGGCATACAAGACAAAGTATAGTTCTCCCCTGGTCCACGCTGCTTCGGCGGTCCTGGGTAAGATAGTTAAATCTAGCTTGCCCTATGTGGAAGAGAGCATACATGAACCAAGAACGAAGGTTATGATCGAGGAATGATTCGACAACTAACCGATGGTATCAAATGTGAAGAATTCAAGCAAGCACACAATCAAGTCATCACTTGGGCATGCTCGATAGCCAACCTCATGACATTAACCTAGTAGAGCATGCGAAAACCAATATATATGTAAACGATGCCCCTCCCTAGTTCAGCGCTTCAACCAAGTGATGACTTCAGAATGGCTAAATCAAATCGGTTCAAAACATACCATCGGTACCCTATTGAAACACACAAGTCGATATCAAACCTCATGATTGTGTAG
>NW_026689719.1:285000-307500 GCF_943734765.1 Anopheles ziemanni | reverse complement strand
GGTGAACACTTGGCGGTACTTGCACTTGGCTGTGCTTGGACTTGAAGGTGGGATCCGGCTGGCCTAGGCCATTGGTGGTTGGTTGGTGGGTTAGCCCTTAGCTGGGCTGGCTGGCTGGCTGGCCATCGGTGGTGTGGTGTGGTGAGGTGTGTGGAGTCGAGCATCGCGCGCCGTTGCCTTCTTCGGAGTGTTGTAGGTACGCAAGTGCTTGCAATGCAAAGAGGTTGGTGATGGAGTGACATTGCCTTCACCATGGAGTTGCGGGTACTTAGGTACTTGCAAGGAGATGGTGGTATGGTGGTGTTGCGTGTGTGGTGTTCGATTAGAAAGATATAATTTCTAAGTCCGGATTAGTGCTGTCAGTGGGGCCGCCGCTAACAGGTCCTGCACGGCCACCGTGGGGCTTGACTTGGCGCTATTCCGGACTTGGGGCGATCACGATGTCCCCGTGCGGGACTTAGAAGATGGAAGAACACAAGTACCCTTATCCCATGACTTGTGAGCGATTGGCATACGTTACCACATGAAGAGAAAAATTGGCTAAGTCCCGGATCCATATTATATGAACAGAATAATCGGCTAAGTCCCGGATCCATATTATATGAAGGGAAAAATCGGCTAAGTCCCGGATCCATATTATATGAAGGGAAAAATCGGCTAAGTCCCGGATCCATATTATATGAAGAGAAAAATCGGCTAAGTCCAGGATCCATATATGATAACCTAATAATCGGCTAAGTCCAGGATCCATATTATATGAAGAGAAAAATCGGCTAAGTCCAGGATCCATATATAATAACCTAATAATCGGCTAAGTCCAGGATCCATATAACATGAAGAGAAAAATCGGCTAAGTCCCAGATTGGGTCTGTCAGAAATACACTTCCAAGTTACCACACAAGCAAGCAAGATGGCCTAGTGATGGATCCATATGATATGAAGAGAAAAATCGGCTAAGTCCCAGATTGGGTCTGTCAGAAATACACTTCCAAGTTACCACACAAGCAAGCAAGATGGCCTAGTGATGGATCCATATGATATGAAGAAAAAAATCGGCTAAGTCCCAGATTGGGTCTGTCAGAAATACACTTCCAAGTTACCACACAAGCAAGCAAGATGGCCTAGTGATGGATCCATATGATATGAAGAGAAAAATCGGCTAAGTCCCAGATTGGGTCTGTCAGAAATACACTTCCAAGTTACCACACAAGCAAGCAAGATGGCCTAGTGATGGATCCATATGATATGAAGAGAAAAATCGGCTAAGTCCAGGATCCATATAATATGAAGAAAAACATCGGCTAAGTCCCAGATTGGGTCTGTCAGAAATACACTTCCAAGTTACCACACAAGCAAGCAAGATGGCCTAGTGATGGATCCATATGATATGAAGAGAAAAATCGGCTAAGTCCCAGATTGGGTCTGTCAGAAATACACTTCCAAGTTACCACACACGCAAGCAAGATGGCCTAGTGATGGATCCATATGATATGAAGAGAAAAATCGGCTAAGTCCAGGATCCATATAATATGAAGAGAAAAATCGGCTAAGTCCCAGATTGGGTCTGTCAGAAATACACTTCCAAGTTACCACACAAGCAAGCAAGATGGCCTAGTGAAGGATCCATATGACATGAAGAGAAAAATCGGCTAAGTCCGAGATTGGGTCTGTCAGAAATACACTATCAAGTTACCACACAAGCAAGCAACATGGCCTAGTGATGGATCCATATAATATGAAGAGAAAAATCGGCTAAGTCCGAGATTGGGTCTGTCGGAAATACACTATCAAGTTACCACATGAGCAAGCAAGTTACCACATGAAGAGAAAGCCGGCAAAGTCCGGGAATGTTACCACATGAACTGGAAAATGGGCAAAAACCTACCTCTACAGGGAACGTGAATAAGTAAGGCTGTAGACATCGGATCGACAAGCCAAAGACTGATATGGTAAGGAAATGAGTAGTACAAGCTTTCCTGAGAGTTGCAGAGCTTAGACTGCATATGAACGGAAGTTATTAAGCGTCAAAGTCAGAAAAGTTGCCCGAAGGAACACAAGTTCCAACTTAGAGCATGAATACCGCCTAGACGGTAGGAGGTACGGCCAGGCTGAGGAATAAGAAAATGTTGGCCAACATGTTCCCTAACTATCCCCCGAAGACCGCAAAGCAATCCAACATCAACCAAGAAAGTTATAGCCCGATCAAGGAAACACCTACTTTGCACCGATATTGCACCAAATACATGTACCAAGCACCTTCGGTTGCATACCTGCAGGGGTTTACCATAGTAGGCCATGGAAGACCGATATACCGAACATAATCACTTTCTATCTCCTCGGGTGTTGGAGGTAGCGCTTTGCGGTACAAGAACGAAAGTTAGACCATATCTTGGTGCATCTTTTTGCCCAAAAACACAAGACCCTATCTACCAAGGCAAGAAAGTTGTGTGGGGACAAAATGTCCAAAAGTGCCCAAAGTGGCACACTTGAACCATATATTCGAGAAAAACACAAGTGTGGGCCCGAGCTAGCAAGTTGAAATGTTCTGACCGTCAGTAGCCCTAGTTGAGGTGCACTTATCATTATATGAGGCCAACGTGCCAGCTAGTCTCTAAAGGGGCGATATGGGTGTTCCAAGGTTTGTACCCAATTGAGGAAAAAACAGGGTAAGGTACGGTGTACCGCGAATAACTCGGGCTATAGATGTCCGATCGATGAGTTTGGCATATGTATGGAAAGGTCTCGACGAGACCTAACTACCCTGAAAGTATGAAGGCAAAGACTTGAATGACCGGGAAGTAATTAAGTGCACAAGTGGTAAAGTTGCACCAAAGTCCATGTTACCCGAAGTGGTACATGAACACCCAATATTCGACCAAAACACAAGTTTAGAGACGAGCTAGCGAGCTACATTGTTCAGACCGTCAGTAGCCCGCATCAAGACACGCATTTCATTATATTGAGCCTAGCCGCTAGCTCGACTCGAAGTCGGTCATATGGTTGGTTGATGGTTTGGACCGACCACGTGGTGTACCAAGGTTATGTACCTTTCATGAATTAAAACTCTGGCTGTATGGCACTGAGCGACAAGCTAAGGTGTGATTTGGAATAGTCTTGAGTGGGACTATTTAGGAAAAATGCGAACAAAAAATCACAAAGTCCTTGGGCGAAGCTATTAGCGAAACATAGAGCAAATTGGTACCAAAAACTATGGAAATGGGACTTGAGTCAAAAATAACCGCAAGTTGGAGAAGAGATAGCAAGCTTGCGTAGAACATTTATAACTAGTGCGTGGTATGACCAACAAAAATGTGTATGGGGCCAAGGCGCTGGCTGGCCTCCAAAGTGGTGATATGGGCGATTCAAAGTTTGTACCCAAGTATGAACAAGTATGGAAAAAACAGGGTAAGGTACCAAGTACCATGAATAACTTCGGCTGTAGATGGCCTAGCGAGGCAAACCGCATATCGTTGGAAAGGTATTGGGGAGACCTATCTACCCTGAAAGTTTCATGAGGCTGAGTTGAAAGACCACGGAGATATTAGGTGATGATGGTCCAATTCGGGGACCAAGTCGCAGGAAATGGCACTTGACCAAAATCACGCTTGGAAGGTGAATACCGGCTTACCGGTAAGAGATAGCGACTTGGCGTAGAATATTCATAAGTTGGGCGTGTAAAGACGCAACTTTCATTATATGGGGGCAACCCGGTCAGGGTGCTCCAAGTCGGTCGTTTGGTCGGTTTATGGTTTGGGCCGACCATGTGGTGTACCAAGAAGAGGTACCTTTCATGAATTATAACTCGGTCAGTTTGCCACCGAGCGACAAGTTGCGATGTGATTTGGAATGGTCTTGAGTGGGACTATCAAGCAAAAATACAAATAGAAAATCAGCTTGTCCATGGCCGAAGCTATTAGTGAAACATATAGCAAAATGGGTCCAAAAACGAATGAAATGGGACTTGGACCAAGAATAACGGCAAGTTGGAGAAGAGATAGCAAGTTGACGTAGAACATTTATATTTTGGGTATAGTATGACCAACAAAAAAGTATTTGGGGCCAAGGTGCTGGCTGGCCTCCAAAGTGGAGATATGGGCGATACAAAGTTTGTACCCAAGTACGAACAAGTATGGAAAAAACAGGGTAAGGTACCAAGTACCATTAATAACTTCGGCTGTAGACGGCCGAGCGAGGCAAACGGCTCACCGTTGGAAAGGTCTTGGGGACACCTATCTACCCTGAAAGTTTTATGAGGCTGAGTTGAAAGACCACGGAGATATTAGGTGATGATGGTCCAATTCGGGGACCAAGTCGCAGGAAATGGCACTTGACCAAAATCACCCTTGGAAGGTGAATACCGGCTTACCGGTAAGAGATAGCGACTTGGCGTAGAATATTCATAAGTTGGGCGTGTAGAGACGCAACTTTCATTATATGGGGGCAACCCGGTCAGGGTGCTCCAAGTCGGTCGTTTGGTCGGTTTATGGTTTGGGCCGACCACGTGGTGTACCAAGGTGAGGTACCTTTCATGAATTATAACTCGGTCAGTTTGCCACCGAGCAACAAGTTGCGGTGTGTTTTGGAATGGTCTTGAGTGGGACTATCAAGGAAAAATACAAGTAGAAAATCAGCTTGTCCATGGCCGAAACTATTAGTGAAACATATAGCAAAATGGGTCCAAAAACGAATGAAATGGGTCTTGGACCAAGAATAACGGCAAGTTGGAGAAGAGATAGCAAGTTGGCGTAGAACAATTATATTTGGTGCATGGTATGACCAACAAAAAAGTATATGGGGCCAAGGTGCTGGCTGGCCTCCAAAGTGAAGATATGGGCGATCCAAAGTTTGTACCCAAGTATGGCAAAAACTGGTAGAGGTACCTTTCATGAATTACTGCTCAGGCTGTATGGCACTTAGCGGGACGCTTGGCTCTGGTATGGAATAGTCTTGAGTGGGACTATCAAGGAAAAATACGAACAAAAAATCACCATGTCCACGGACGAAGGTATTAGCGAAACTTAGTGCGAAATAGCGACCAAGTCGCTGGAAATGGCCCTTGGACCAAGTATACCGTCAAGGCGGTACGAGATAGCGAGTTGACGTGGAACATTTATAAGTTTGCCTACACGAGACGAAAGTTTAGTTATATGGGGCCAACCCGCTCAGGGTTGTCCAAGTCGGTCATATGGCTGATCGAAATTTTCGACCAAGTACTGAGAAAACAGGGTAAGGTACCGTGTACCTCGAATAACTTCGGCTGTAGATGTCCGAGCGAGGCAAACGGCATAGCGTTGGAAAGGTCTTGAGGTGTTCTAGGCACCCTGAAAGTTTGAAAAGGCTACCTGCAAAACTCGTGGAGATATTAGAGAAACATAGGGCCCAAAAGATACCAAGTCGCAGGAAATGGGCCCTCCATGAACACCCTAAAATCCCAATTACGGCTAAGTTGCAGGCCAGCTAGCGAAGTTAAATGTTCTAGGCATAACTAGAACACGTTAATGCGCAACTTTTTGAATCAGAACTTTTTTCGATATCTGGCCTCCAAAGGGGGGATATGGGCGATCAAAGGATTTTTCCAAGTTTCGGTACTTTTTACGGTATCGCTCATAGCTCCGGCTGTATGCAAGCAAATGACTACCTAAGATATGATTTGGAAAGGTATTGAGCAGTACTAACTTACGTTAGAACACAGCGAAGCGCTATCGGTTCATGGCAAGGCCGATATAAGCAGTCAAAGATGAAAAATGTTGACAAAATGAACAAAAATTACCTTGGTACGCGAATAGCGGCCAGGGATGAAGAGGTACGAAGGTGGTGTAGAAGAATTATAATTAGGGCTTGGTACGCTCTAAAAGTTTGCCGAAGACCGCAAAGCGCTCACACCCATAGAAAGTGGCCATTCGGGCCGAACAGTGCGTGCAAAGAGGTGAAAATGCAAAAATTGCACTTTGAGGGGCGATTTGCGGGGGGAAGGAGGGGTCGGAGGGCAAAATGTCCCTTGACCAAAAAGTCTTATCTCGTCGAGATCTACAACATTGCCGAAGACCGCAAAGCGCTAGCTCGCAATCGAAAAATCGAGAATTTGAAAATTTTCTAAGTCTTGGGCTCCCTAAGGAAAAGTTTCAAAAATCACGTTTGTCCCCAATTTTGAAGGGGAAGGAGTCGGTTCCGGGGCATGGTGTCTTCGGCAAAAAGTCTTATCTTTTTGCGTACTTTCGACTAGTTCAATAAAAATTTTTGACCCAAAATTTGTTCGGCGGACCCCTAGGTCGAAAAACCCGAAAAAAGTCGAAAAAAGTCGAAAATGTCGAAAAATGAGAAAACCTCATATTCGGACTCTACACGAGCCCCAGATATTGAAAAGTGAAATCCGCGGTCGATTTGGAACAAAAAATTGACCTAGGCAAAGTTGTATGGAGGTAGGGACCCCTGAGAAAAAAGTTTGGTCCCGAGGCTCCTTGGACCACCAAGTCCCTAGGTCGGACCAAAATCGGAAAAAATCCGACCAAAGTCGAAAGTGTCGAAAATTTTAAAAAACCCCTTTTGGGGCCCTATGGCCTCCCTAGATAATGAAAAGTGAGGTCCGCGGCCGATCCGGAAGAAAAACTTGACCTAGGCAAACTTGTATGACGGTGGGGACCCAAAAAAATTTCGATGAGTGTAGTTTAGACAGGCCGGAAAATGTATCGGTGGTGCGTATCAAGGGACGTCTTTTAGTTCTATGGGGTGGTGGTCGTCGAACAAAGTCGCCTAGGTCGACCACCAGAAAGACCAGTCGTGTTGTAATGGATGTTTTGGCCACTTTACTAGGGAAACCTAGTAGGTCGAAGCAAATTTGGGGTTCGAGATGAGTTGGTGAAAGTTGGTCCAACCTAGGTGTGCTTGGTGGAGGTTGACCATGAAAGTAGAGCATGATGGGAATGACCATAACTTTGGTTCTAGATGTCGGATCGGTACACTTTCGGCAGTTTTGGAAAGGTGAAGGCCTGCTCTAGCTATGTTTCCTACCAAGCTAAGCGCCTACTAGTGACCCGGAGGAGGTATTAAGGGTCAAAGGCAAAAAGGGGTACCCTAAAGTGCATGTGACCAAGAAAATGGGAAAAACGGTATCGCCTATAGCTCAGGCTGTATGGCTCGGATCGGAAAGCTTGGATATGCGTTGGAAAGGTCTTGACGAGCGCTAGCTATGTGTCCTACCAAGCGAAGCGCTAGGTGTTGAGCAAGTCGGTCATATTAGTGGGCAAAGGTGAAAAATGGTGGTTTAGAGGCGAAAATTCACCTTATGATCGAAAATAGCGGGCGAACGATAAGAGCTACGAACACGGCGTAGAACAATCATAAGTACGTTACCACAAGACCTAACTTTGGCCAATATAGAGCGAGAAGATCGGAGGTACCCATCAGGGTGATATGGCTGGTTCAAAGTTGGACCAAAACGAGACTTGAGAAATGGATTGAAACACGGTATCGCGAATAACTCAGGCTGTATGGAACGGATCGACAAGCTTAGATCAGTGTTGGAAAGGTCGAACCGAGCGCTAACTATAATCCCAAACAACCGAAGCGCTAAGTGTTGAGCAAAACTGAGTTATTAAGCGACAAAGTGGAAAAATAATACCAAAATGGCCAAAAATCACACAAGACCAAGAATACCGAGCAGGCGGTAAGAGATAGCGGGTTGACGTAGAATACTTATAAGTTTGCCTCTACGAGACCTAAAAGTCGGCCATAGAAAGCGAGAAGATCGGACCACTCTGGAAGGGTGATACGAGTGGTCAAAAATTGGCAAAAATGAAACATGGCTAAAATGGATTTGACTTGTGCACCATATAGCTCCGGCTGTATGGCATGGATTGTTAAGCTAGGATATGTTTTGGAAAGGTAACACCCAGCGCTAGATACGACTAGAAGAAAGCAAAGCGCTAACTAGCATGATTTGGAAGTTATTAAGCGTCAAAGTCGAAAAATGTTACCAAAATTGAAACTCGAGTACATTGGGCCAAAAAGTACAAGTTGTGAAATTTGGACTTACGAGTAAAATACCGAGCAGGCGGTAAGAGATAGAGACTTGGTGTAGAACAATTATAAGTTGGGCATGTTATAACCTATATTTGGCCCGAACATAGTCTCGAGATCGGTGGTACCTAAAAGGGTGGTACAGGTGTTAGATGGTTTTCCCAGAGCATAAGCTCCACATGATATGGAAAACGGGAAACATCATAACTTCGGCTGTATGGCATGGAATGGAACGAACAAGGTATCGATGGAAAGAGAAAAGGTAGCGCTAACTATAATTCCTTCCAAGCAAAGCGCTAGCATGTGACCGTTTGGGTGTTATTGTGAGTCAAAGTCTGAAATTGTTACCACGAGAGGCGAAAATCCAACTAAGTCCATGAATACCGGGCTGGCGGTAAGAGATACGGCTTGGCCGTAGAACATTTATAAGTTGGCCAAGACAAGGCCTAAGTTTCGTCCATATACGACAAGAAGATCGAAGATACCTGAAGGTGAGATATGGGCGTCCCAAAGTGGGCCTTTGAAAAAGTGACAAACTTCCCTTATAACAGCATACACCAAATATCTCTGGCTCTATGGCACCGAATAAGAAGTTGAGCTCAGCGACAGAAAGGTGATAGTCAGCGCTAAATATCATACGAACAGAGTGAAGCGCTAAAGGGAAAGGATCTTGGTGATATAAGGTGACAAAGTCGAGAAAAGTTGCCTCAAAATCATGAAAAATGTGAAAAAATGGCTAAGTCCCGGGTGCCTTAAGGGCAGGTTAATCGAATGTACCGAGCTGGCGGTACGAGATAGAGACTTGGTGTAGAACAATTATATGTTTGGCATGGCAAGACCTACATTCGGCCAATACAAAGTGAGAAGATCAAAGATACCCGCAAGGGTGATATTGGTGTCCAAAGGAAAAAAGCACTAAGTCTTGGGAAACTTATATGATGAAAAAGGACCCTGATGGGTCATATGGGATGGATCGAAAAATCGGCTAAGTCCCAAAATGGGGATGTCAGAACTACACTCATGTGTTACCACATCAAGCAAGGCAAACTTATATGAAGCAAAGGACCCTGATGGGTCATATGGTATTGATCGAAAAATCGGCTAAGTCCCAAAATGGGGATGTCAGAACTACACTCAAATGTTACCACACCAAGCAAGGCAAACTTATATGAAGCAAAGGACCCTGATGGGTCATATGGTATTTTACGAAAAATCGGCTAAGTCCCAAAATGGGGATGTCAGAACTACACTCAAATGTTACCACACCAAGCAAGGCAAACTTATATGAAGCAAAGGACCCTGATGGGTCATATGGTATGGATCGAAAAATCGGCTAAGTCCCAAAATGGGGATGTCAGAACTACACTCAAATGTTACCACACCAAGCAAGGCAAACTTATATGAAGCAAAGGACCCTGATGGGTCATATGGTATGGATCGAAAAATCGGCTAAGTCCCAAAATGGGGATGTCAGAACTACACTCAAATGTTACCACACCAAGCAAGGCAAACTTATATGAAGCAAAGGACCCTGATGGGTCATATGGTATTTTACGAAAAATCGGCTAAGTCCCAAAATGGGGATGTCAGAACTACACTCAAATGTTACCACACCAAGCAAGGCAAACTTATATGAAGGAAAGGACCCTGATGGGTCATATGGTATTTTACGAAAAATCGGCTAAGTCCCAAAATGGGGATGTCAGAACTACACTCAAATGTTACCACACCAAGCAAGGCAAACTTATATGAAGCAAAGGACCCTGATGGGTCATATGGTATTTTACGAAAAATCGGCTAAGTCCCAAAATGGGGATGTCAGAACTACACTCAAATGTTACCACACCAAGCAAGGCAAACTTATATGAAGCAAAGGACCCTGATGGGTCATATGGTATTTTACGAAAAATCGGCTAAGTCCCAAAATGGGGATGTCAGAACTACACTCAAATGTTACCACACCAAGCAAGGCAAACTTATATGAAGGAAAGGACCCTGATGGGTCATATGGTATTTTACGAAAAATCGGCTAAGTCCCAAAATGGGGATGTCAGAACTACACTCAAATGTTACCACACCAAGCAAGGCAAACTTATATGAAGGAAAGGACCCTGATGGGTCATATGGTATTTTACGAAAAATCGGCTAAGTCCCAAAATGGGGATGTCAGAACTACACTCAAATGTTACCACACCAAGCAAGGCAAACTTATATGAAGGAAAGGACCCTGATGGGTCATATGGTATTTTACGAAAAATCGGCTAAGTCCCAAAATGGGGATGTCAGAACTACACTCAAATGTTACCACACCAAGCAAGGCAAACTTATATGAAGCAAAGGACCCTGATGGGTCATATGGTATTTTACGAAAAATCGGCTAAGTCCCAAAATGGGGATGTCAGAACTACACTCAAATGTTACCACACCAAGCAAGGCAAACTTATATGAAGCAAAGGACCCTGATGGGTCATATGGTATGGATCGAAAAATCGGCTAAGTCCCAAAATGGGGATGTCAGAACTACACTCAAATGTTACCACACCAAGCAAGGCAAACTTATATGAAGCAAAGGACCCTGATGGGTCATATGGTATGGATCGAAAAATCGGCTAAGTCCCAAAATGGGGATGTCAGAACTACACTCAAATGTTACCACACCAAGCAAGGCAAACTTATATGAAGCAAAGGACCCTGATGGGTCATATGGTATTTTACGAAAAATCGGCTAAGTCCCAAAATGGGGATGTCAGAACTACACTCAAATGTTACCACACCAAGCAAGGCAAACTTATATGAAGGAAAGGACCCTGATGGGTCATATGGTATTTTACGAAAAATCGGCTAAGTCCCAAAATGGGGATGTCAGAACTACACTCAAATGTTACCACACCAAGCAAGGCAAACTTATATGAAGCAAAGGACCCTGATGGGTCATATGGTATTTTACGAAAAATCGGCTAAGTCCCAAAATGGGGATGTCAGAACTACACTCAAATGTTACCACACCAAGCAAGGCAAACTTATATGAAGCAAAGGACCCTGATGGGTCATATGGTATTTTACGAAAAATCGGCTAAGTCCCAAAATGGGGATGTCAGAACTACACTCAAATGTTACCACACCAAGCAAGGCAAACTTATATGAAGGAAAGGACCCTGATGGGTCATATGGTATTTTACGAAAAATCGGCTAAGTCCCAAAATGGGGATGTCAGAACTACACTCAAATGTTACCACACCAAGCAAGGCAAACTTATATGAAGGAAAGGACCCTGATGGGTCATATGGTATTTTACGAAAAATCGGCTAAGTCCCAAAATGGGGATGTCAGAACTACACTCAAATGTTACCACACCAAGCAAGGCAAACTTATATGAAGGAAAGGACCCTGATGGGTCATATGGTATTTTACGAAAAATCGGCTAAGTCCCAAAATGGGGATGTCAGAACTACACTCAAATGTTACCACACCAAGCAAGGCAAACTTATATGAAGGAAAGGACCCTGATGGGTCATATGGTATTTTACGAAAAATCGGCTAAGTCCCAAAATGGGGATGTCAGAACTACACTCAAATGTTACCACACCAAGCAAGGCAAACTTATATGAAGGAAAGGACCCTGATGGGTCATATGGTATTTTACGAAAAATCGGCTAAGTCCCAAAATGGGGATGTCAGAACTACACTCAAATGTTACCACACCAAGCAAGGCAAACTTATATGAAGGCAAGGACCCTGATGGGTCATATGGTATTTTACGAAAAATCGGCTAAGTCCCAAAATGGGGATGTCAGAACTACACTCAAATGTTACCACACCAAGCAAGGCAAACTTATATGAAGCAAAGGACCCTGATGGGTCATATGGTATTGATTGAAAAATCGGCTAAGTCCCAAAATGGGGATGTCAGAACTACACTCAAATGTTACCACACCAAGCAAGGCAAACTTATATGAAGCAAAGGACCCTGATGGGTCATATGGTATTTTACGAAAAATCGGCTAAGTCCCAAAATGATGATGTCAGAACTACACTCAAATGTTACCATACCAAGCAAGGCAAACTTATATGAAGGAAAGGACCCATATGGGTCATATGGTATTTTACGAAAAATCGGCTAAGTCCCAAAATGTGGATGTCAGAACTACACTAAAAAGTTACCACACCAAGCAAGGCAAAGTACCTAGGTGAACCCTAGGAAGAAACACGGACCAAGTCAGATGGCCTAAGTCAATAGAACAAGTGACCTAGGCAAAGTTGTATGGCGCTGAGGACCCTGAAAAATCTGGTTAGTGTAGTTTAGACAGGGTAGGTTTTTGGGTCGGCCGAACCCCCTTATTTTGGGTTTTGGCCTCATCAAGAAGCTACACCTAGGCAAACTGCCTAGGGTGAAAGTGCGAAGACCAATCGAATAGTAAGACAAGTTTTGACCGATCGCCCTAGGCAAGCTTGTATGAAGAAAGTGACCCTTAGGGTCATATGGAAATACATGAAAAATCGGCTAAGTCCCAAAATTGGGATGTCAGAACTACACTAAAAAGTTACCACATCAAGCAAGGCAAACTACCTAGGTGAACCCTAGCAAGAAACACGGACCAAGTCAGATGGCCTAAGTCAAGAGTGCAAGTGACCTAGGCAAAGTTGTATGACGGTGAGGACCCTGAAAAATCTGGTTAGTGTAGTTTAGACAGGGGAGGTTTTTGGGTCGGCTGAACCTCCTTATTTTGGGTTTTGACCTCCTCAAGAAGCTACACCTAGGCAAACTGCCTAGGGTGAAAGTGCGAAGACCAATCGAATAGTAAGACAAGTTTTGACCGATCGCCCTAGGCAAGCTTGTATGAAGAAAGGGACCCTATGGGTCATATGGAAATACATGAAAAATCGGCTAAGTCCCAAAATTGGGATGTCTGAACTACACTAAAAAGTTACCACATCAAGCAAGGCAAAGTACCTAGGTGAACCCTAGGAAGAAACACGGACCAAGTCAGATGGCCTAAGTCAAGAGTGCAAGTGACCTAGGCAAAGTTGTATGACGGTGAGGACCCTGAAAAATCTGGTTAGTGTAGTTTAGACAGGGGAGGTTTTTGGGTCGGCTGAACCTCCTTATTTTGGGTTTTGACCTCCTCAAGAAGCTACACCTAGGCAAACTGCCTAGGGTGAAAGTGCGAAGACCAATCGAATAGTAAGACAAGTTTTGACCGATCGCCCTAGGCAAGCTTGTATGAAGAAAGGGACCCTATGGGTCATATGGAAAATCCATGAAAAATCGGCTAAGTCCCAAAATTGGGATGTCTGAACTACACTAAAAAGTTACCACATCAAGCAAGGCAAAGTACCTAGGTGAACCCTAAGAAGAAACACGGACCAAGTCAGATGGCCTAAGTCAAGAGTACATGTGACCTAGGCAAAGTTGTATGGCGCTGAGGACCCTGAAAAATCGGGTTAGTGTAGTTCAGACAGGGGAGGTTTTTGGGTCGGCTGAACCTCCTTATTTTGGGTTTTGACCTCCTCAAGAAGCTACACCTAGGCAAACTGCCTAGGGTGAAAGTGCGAAGACCAATCGAATAGTAAGACAAGTTTTGACCGATCGCCCTAGGCAAGCTTGTATGAAGAAAGGGACCCTTAGGGTCATATGGAAATTCATGAAAAATCGGCTAAGTCCCAAAATTGGGATGTCAGAACTACACTATAAAGTTACCACATCAAGCAAGGCAAAGTACCTAGGTGAACCCTAGGAAGAAACACGGACCAAGTCAGATGGCCTAAGTCAAGAGTATAAGTGACCTAGGCAAAGTTGTATGGCGCTGAGGACCCTGAAAAATCGGGTTAGTGTAGTTAAGACAGGGGAGGTTTCAGGGTCGGCTGGACCTCCTTATTTCGGGTTTTGGCCTCCTCAAGAAGACAGACCTAGGCGAATTGCCTAGGGTGAAACTGCGAAGACCAATCGAATAGTAAGACAAGTTTTGACCGATCGCCCTAGGCAAGCTTGTATGAAGAAAGGGACCCTTAGGGTCATATGGAAATTCATGAAAAATCGGCTAAGTCCCAAAATTGGGATGTCAGAACTACACTAAAAAGTTACCACATCAAGCAAGGCAAAGTACCTAGGTGAACCCTAGGAAGAAACACGGACCAAGTCAGATGGCCTAAGTCAAGAGTATAAGTGACCTAGGCAAAGTTGTATGGCGCTGAGGACCCTGAAAAATCGGGTTAGTGTAGTTAAGACAGGGGAGGTTTCAGGGTCGGCCAGACCTCCTTATTTCGGGTTTTGGCCTCCTCAAGAAGACAGACCTAGGCGAATTGCCTAGGGTGAAACTGCGAAGACCAATCGAATAGTAAGACAAGTTTTGACCGATCGCCCTAGGCAAGCTTGTATGAAGAAAGGGACCCTATGGGTCATATGGAAATTCATGAAAAATCGGCTAAGTCCCAAAATTGGGATGTCAGAACTACACTATAAAGTTACCACATTAGCAAGGCAGACTTGTATGAAGAACGGGACCCAGGTGAAAGTAGCAAATATCCCAAACCGAACATGAATATTATACACACAAGAGTACGAACATAAAGGAACACGGACCAAGCGTGCCGAGAGAATCGGTACTATAGAGCCCTCGTGGTTCTACACAAAGACTTTATGTTAGGGGTTCAAGCCCCATAGTACTCAAACGGTGACAGTAGCAAATATCCAAAAACGAACTGGAATTTACATTCTGTTGGTCATGCGGTCGTCCAAAGGGGTCTAGTATCCTGGGATGACAAGCATCACGGGCACAGTCTCGTATCAAAACAGTCGAAGAGGCCCGCGAAAGCTTGCTTTCCATGGCTATGCGATGCACAAATTGAGTTTCTCCGTAGTTATACACAGCGCACAGGTGAAAGTAGCAAATATCCCAAATCGAACATGAATTTTATACACACAAGAGTACAAACATAAAGGAACACGGACCAAGCGTACCGAGAGAATCGGTACTAGAGCCCTTGTGGTTCTACATTGAGAGCCCTCGTGGTTCTACATAGATACTTTATGTTAGGGGTTCCAACCCCATAGTACTAGAACGGTGGAAGTAGCAAATAAACCGAACGTGGAATTTACTTTCTGATGGTCATGCGGTCGTCCAAAGGGGTCTAGTATCCTGGGATGACAAGCATCACGGGCACAGCTCGTATCAAAACAGTCGAAGAGGCCCGCGAAAGCTTGCTTTCCATGGCTATGCGATGCACAAATTGAGTTTACTCACCGTAGTATAAAACGAACGAACCGAACCTATCCGAGTAGGGATAATGGGCGCAGTAACATACTTCTGTGACCCAGCGAGAGTTGAACGAGGTGACATGAACTGTCAGTGGCTTATATCAGATGGGATACATACATGAGATTGCTTTCAAATCTACACTCGAAAACCTAACCAAGTAAAAGCGAACGTGGGGAGGATTCGAAACTGGTAACGAAATCTTAAGCTGGAAAGAGTCATCACTATGGATACATATTATGCGAAACCAATCAAGTGCTCATTACTGATCCAAAACCGAAGAGCACTAGTGAACACCTTAATCTCACCCTAGTTCACATCCAAGTGATCGACCACGTGTGTGAAGCAAAGACCAATCGAATTCCTCAATGGACCGAACACTATGAACAAATGGCCAAAAACGTTATAACTATCCAAACATACTACTATCTAGCGAAAGTCATCACGATGGAACCATACCATGATCTTTAACCTATAGCGCTCACCATATTCCTACCCAGAGTGCAAGTGAACAGATTGCCCACCCTTACCCAGTTCACAACCACGTGATCGACTAACATACCGAGGTTACCACAAGTCAAAGTTATACGTTTACAAGCGCAAGACCAATCGAAAACCCCGAAAGCAATCTCGACCCAAAATGTATTATCCGTGAGTGTAGTCGAGTCTCGTACTCGTCATCTGTAATCGTCGGATAGAATATCCAGTACACGGTTGTCTTTCCAAATGAAATCTACATACAGAACTCGCTCTTGGCAAATGGGTGGCAATGGCGCAATCAGGAGCGAGTTCCCGTCCGGGTGCCAAGTGATTGGCAAATGTCTGGGGGAAAGCAACCATATATTGATTTGTCTGTTAGTGTACTGGGTGTTTGAGGTATGTAGTATCCACGCTTGGTTGGGTGTGTCAGAGGACCATGGATGCGTTCACAACCCCAATTGGGGTACATCGGGAATGATTTTGTGGAACCGATGTGCCCGGCACACACTAAGTTTTGTTGCAAGTTAATAGTGTGCCATGTCCGGGGGGGTTGTGATTAAACTCTGGTGAATTGCGTACTGTGGTGATTGGGGTATGAAAGCCCCGCAGTTGCAATGATCGGACGCGCCTAGCGTGTCCTTTAGTTGATGGTAGGGAAATGAAGGCCCTTGTCAGCTCACCTAAGTATTCATGGAAGTTTGGCATAAGGTCGCTGTGGTAGGGGTATGAAGGCCCCGTCAGCGCATGCACAATCGGGCGCACGTGCGCTTAGCGGAGTCGAATGCCGCTCAAGTGCCTGTCCGGTGCATCGGGTGTGTGTGATACGAGGGCAATGAGGTTCGCACGGGGGCTCGCCTCCCGTGTGCTACCGGACTTGACAACATATAGAACGTGGTGTTTGCTCCTCCGGGTGCAATGGGACAATGAACATTCGAACGCAAAGTCGGAATTCTGGTTGATCCTACCAGTAATATACGCTCGTCTCAAAGGTTAAGCCATGCATGTCTAAGTACAAACAGATTTAATGTGAAACCGCATAAGGCTCAGTATAACAGCTATAATTTACGAGATCATCAACCTAGTTACTTGGATAACTGTGGAAAATCTAGAGCTAATACATGCAACATGCCAGGACCCTCGCGGGAACTGGTGCACTTATTAGTCAAACCAATCGCGGGTTCTCCGTGTCATTGAGTTGAAGTCTGGATAATGATGCTGATCGTATGGTCTCGCACCGACGACAGATCTCGCAAATATCTGCCCTATCAACTATGGATGGTAGTATAGAGGACTACCATGGTTGCAACGGGTAACGGGGAATCAGGGTTCGATTCCGGAGAGGGAGCCTGAGAAATGGCTACCACATCCAAGGAAGGCAGCAGGCGCGTAAATTACCCAATCCCGGGACGGGGAGGTAGTGACGAGAAATAACAATATGAAACTCTTTAATGATGTTTCATAATTGGAATGAGTAGAGCATAAATCCTTCTACGAGGATCAAGTGGAGGGCAAGTCTGGTGCCAGCAGCCGCGGTAATTCCAGCTCCACTAGCGTATATTAAAATTGTTGCGGTTAAAACGTTCGAAGTTGATACTTGTCCAACACAGTCCGGCTCCGCCGACCCGGTCAACCCGTGGTCGGTGGGCCAAGTCGGAATCTGGTTGCGACTCAATGGTGTGGTAGGGCACCAAGTCTGTGTCATGGTGTGCCCTTCAACGGGTGCAAGTGTAACATAGAGCTCGACCGCTCACGTTTACCTTGAACAAATTAGAGTGCTTAAAGCAGGGTGCCCAAACGCCCTAGAATAATCTTGCATGGAATAATGGAATACGACCTTGGTCTAATCTTTCATTGGTTTGTACTCAGACCGGAGGTAATGATTAACAGAAGTAGTTGGGGACACTAGTATTACGGCGCGAGAGGTGAAATTCGTAGACCGTCGTAAGACTAACTAAAGCGAAGGCATTTGTCAAGGATGCTTTCTTTAATCAAGAACGAAAGTTAGAGGATCGAAGGCGATTAGATACCGCCCTAGTTCTAACCGTAAACGATGCCAACTAGCAATTGGGAGACGCTACAACCAGGTGCTCTCAGTAGCTTCCGGGAAACCAAAGTCAGGTTCCGGGGGAAGTATGGTTGCAAAGTTGAAACTTAAAGGAATTGACGGAAGGGCACCACAATGAAATGGAGCTTGCGGTTCAATTTGACTCAACACGGGAAAACTTACCAGGTCCGAACTTATGGAGGTGAGACAGATTAATAGCTCTTTCTCAAATTTAAGGGTAGTGGTGCATGGCCGTTCTTAGTTCGTGGATTGATTTGTCTGGTTAATTCCGATAACGAACGTGACTCACATATGCTAACTAGAACGCAGTCAGCGTTAATGCGTCGATGCCGATTGGAACGGGTTAGGACCTTTCGGTGGAGTATGACCTGACACCTTCGCTGTTCGTGTGCGCAAGTGCACTTACGGTACGCTGCTTAGCAGGACAATTTGTGTTTAGCAAAATGAGATCGAGCGATAACAGGTCCGTGATGCCCTTAGATGTTCTGGGCTACACGCGTGCTACAATGTGGGTAGCAGCGTGTCTCCTATTCCGAGAGGAACGGGAAATCACTCAAATACTCACTTAGTAGGGATTATGGATTGCAATGGTCCATATGAACTCGGAACTTCTAGTAAGTGCTGGTCATCAGCCAGCGTTGAATACGTCCCTGCCCTTTGTACACACCGCCCGTCGCTACTACCGATGGATTATTTAGTGAGGTCTTTGGAGATGATCGTTCGCTGGATCCTCGTGAACCGCGTCTGCTTTATCGAAGTTGACCGAACTTGATGATTTAGAGGAAGTAAAAGTCGTAACAAGGTTTCCGTAGGTGAACCTGCGGAAGGATCATTAGTGGCCAAGTGATCCTTCCAGAAGTCCGAACCTGCGGGTTGAGACTTCGGCACAAGTTGCCATATGATAATTGACGAAACACTATAGAAGTCCGAACCTGCGGGTTGAGACTCAGGCACAAGTTGCCATATGAAAGTTGACGAAACACTAACAAGTCCGAACCTGCGGGTTGAGACTTAGGCACACGTTGCCTTATACATGACTTCGAACAAATACACAAGTCCGAACCTGCGGGTTGAGACTTAGGCACAAGTTGCCTTATACATGACTTCGAACAAATACACAAGTCCGAACCTGCGGGTTGAGACTTAGGCACAAGTTGCCATATGAAAGTTGACGAAACACTAACAAGTCCGAACCTGCGGGTTGAGACTTAGGCACACGTTGCCTTATACATGACTTCGAACAAATACACAAGTCCGAACCTGCGGGTTGAGACTTAGGCACAAGTTGCCTTATACATACATTGGCCAAATAAACAGAAGTCCGAACCTGCGGGTTGAGACTTAGGCACAAGTTGCCATATTATATTCGATCAAACACTAAGTAGTCCGAACCTGCGGGTTGAGACTCAAGACCGTAACAAGATGTCACTATACAAGTCCGAACCTAAGGGTTGAGACTTAATGCGATCTAGATACCAAGTTGACATCCAATACCTGTTGAGCAAAACCAAAGATTCCCTGTTCTCGAATGATTACACTATATAACAGGGAATCATGAAGAAATCAAGCAAGCGTGAAACAAAGTCATCACTTGGGCATGCTCGATAGCCAACCACATGACCTTAACCTAAGAGAGCATGCAAACCACATGATACCTATAAACGATTAACCCGCCCTAGTTCAATCGTTCACCAAGTGATGACTTCAGTATGGCTAAGAGAAAAACTTTTAAATGGGAAAAACTCTAAGTCCGAACCTCCGGGTTGAGACTTCCGCGTCGGAGGTGGGCGCACCTCCTATCCGAAAGATGATGAATCAGGGGTGTTCGATCAGCAATGGTCGGATGCCCCGTCGTAGTCCAACTATGACAATCAAAGTCAAGACCTCCGGGTTGAGACTTTCCGCGAGTACAAGCATAAAGGAACACGGACCAAGCCGTACCGAGAGAATCGGTACTAGAGCCCTCGTGGTTCTACATTGAGAGAGCCCTCGTGGTTCTCATTAGGGGCTTTATGCAAGAAGTACTCAATACTGTGGTGTGAAGTATAAAGTATAGTCCTCGCCTGGTCCACGCTGCTTCGGCGGTCCTGGGTAAGATAGTTAATTCTAGCTTGCCCTATAGTGGAATGAGGACACTTAATGCTTCGTCTTTTAGCGGCGGCTAGACTCCTCCTCACGGGGAACGAGTTGACGCGCACAGCGGCGGCTTACGCACTATGGCAATCATGGATGCCTGAAGATTCCGTGAAGTTCTCCCCTGGTCCACGCTGCCTCGGCAGTCCTGGGTAAAATGGAATATTTCCAGCTTGCCCTATAGTGGAAGAGGACTATCCAACAATACAAAGTCAAGACCTCCGGGTTGAGACTTTCCGCGTCGGTGGTGTCGCGCACCGCCTATCCGAAAGATGGTGTAACAGGGGTGTTCGATCAGCAATGGTCGGATGCCCCGTCATAGTCCAACTATGACAACCAAAGTCAAGACCTCCGGGTTGAGACTTTCCGCGTCCGGAGGTACGCGTACCGCCTACCCGAAAGATGGTGTGCTTCTGGGGTATTCGATGAGTCGGATACCCCGTCGTAGTCCAACTATGACAATCAAAGTCAAGACCTCCGGGTTGAGACTTCCGCGTCCGGAGGTACGCGTACCGCCTACCCGAAAGATGGTGAATCAGGGGTGTTCGATCAGCAATGGTCGGATGCCCCGTCGTAGTCCAACTATGACAATCAAAGTCAAGACCTCCGGGTTGAGACTTTCTGCGAGTACAAGCATAAAGGAACACGGACCAAGCCGTACCGAGAGAATCGGTACTAGAGCCCTCGTGGTTCTACATTGAGAGAGCCCTCGTGGTTCTCATTAGGGGCTTTATGCAAGTCGTACTCAATACTGTGGTGTGAAGTATAAAGTATAGAGTCCTCCACTGGTCCACGCTGCTCCGGCGGTCCTGGGTAAGATAGTTCATTCTAGCTTGCCCTATGTGGAAGAGGACTCAATACCCTACCTGTTGAGCTTGAAACAAAGTCATCACTTGGGCATGCTCATATTGCCATACAATATTCCATTATCTACTAATGAGCATGCAGCTATATGATTATAACCTGTAAACGATTACCCCGCCGTAGTTCAGCGCTTCAACCAAGTGATGACTTCAGTATGGCTAGTGTGTGAAGTATAAAGTATAGTCCTCCCCTGGTCCACACTGCTTCGGCGGTCCTGGGTAAGATAGTTAGTTCTAGCTTGCCCTATGTGGAAGAGGACACCATACTTAATACTGTGGTGTAATGAACAAAGTATAGTCCTCCACTGGTCCACGCTGCTTTGCAGTCCTGGGTAAGATAGTTAATTCTAGCTTGCCCTATGTGGAAGAGGGCATACAAGACAAAGTATAGTTCTCCCCTGGTCCACGCTGCTCCGGCGGTCCTGGGTAAGATAGTTAATTCTAGCTTGCCCTATGTGGAAGAGAGCATACATGAACCAAGAACGAAGGTTATGATCGAGGAATGATTCGACAACTAACCGATGGTATGAAATGTGAAGAATTCAAGCAAGCAAACAATCAAGTCATCACTTGGGCATGCTCGATAGCCAACCTCATGACATTAACCTAGTAGAGCATGCGAAAACCAATATATATGTAAACGATGCCCCTCCCTAGTTCAGCGCTTCAACCAAGTGATGACTTCAGAATGGCTAAATCAAATCGGTTCAAAACATACCATCGGTACCCTATTGAAACACACAAGTCGATATCAAACCTCATGATTGTGTAGTCCTCCACTGGTCCACGCCGCTTCGGCGGTCCTGGGTAAGATAGTTCATTCTAGCTTGCCCTATGTGGAAGAGGGCACATTACTCAATACTGTGGTGTTATGAACAAAGTATAGTCCTCCACTGGTCCACGCTGCTTCGGCGGTCCTGGGTAAGATAGTTCATTCTAGCTTGCCCTATGTGGAAGAGGGCATACAAGACAAAGTATAGTTCTCCCCTGGTCCACGCTGCTTCGGCGGTCCTGGGTAAGATAGTTAAATCTAGCTTGCCCTATGTGGAAGAGAGCATACATGAACCAAGAACGAAGGTTATGATCGAGGAATGATTCGACAACTAACCGATGGTATCAAATGTGAAGAATTCAAGCAAGCACACAATCAAGTCATCACTTGGGCATGCTCGATAGCCAACCTCATGACATTAACCTAGTAGAGCATGCGAAAACCAATATATATGTAAACGATGCCCCTCCCTAGTTCAGCGCTTCAACCAAGTGATGACTTCAGAATGGCTAAATCAAATCGGTTCAAAACATACCATCGGTACCCTATTGAAACACACAAGTCGATATCAAACCTCATGATTGTGTAGTCCTCCACTGGTCCACGCCGCTTCGGCCGTCCTGGGTAAAATGGAACATTCCAGCTTGCCCTATGTGGAAGAGGGCACATTACTCAATACTGTGGTGTGAAGTATAAAGTTCAGTTCTCCCCTGGTCCACGCTGCTTCGGCGGTCCTGGGTAAGATAGTTCATTCTAGCTTGCCCTATGTGGAAGAGGACACTTAATACTTCGTCTCTAAGCGGCGGCTTGACTCCTCCCTACGGGGAACGGGTTTACGCGCACAGCGGCGGCTTACGCACTATGGCAGTCATGGATGCCTTACGTTTCTATGAAAAGTGTGTTCCTCCCCTGGTCCAC
>NW_026689719.1:257500-277500 GCF_943734765.1 Anopheles ziemanni | reverse complement strand
AACACTTGATTGAGCTTGCACCCGAGGGTAATGGCACTTGAAGGTGGGTACCGGCCGGCTGACCTGGTGTGATGGTTGGTTGGTGAACACTTGGCGGTACTTGCACTTGGCTGTGCTTGGACTTGAAGGTGGGATCCGGCTGGCCTAGGCCATTGGTGGTTGGTTGGTTGGTTAGCCCTTAGCTGGGCTGGCTGGCTGGCTGGCCATCGGTGGTGTGGTGTGTTGGGCGGTTGGTGAACACTTGGCGGTACTTGCACTTGGCTGTGCTTGGACTTGAAGGTGGGATCCGGCTGGCCTAGGCCATTGGTGGTTGGTTGGTGGGTTAGCCCTTAGTTGGGCTGGCTGGCTGGCTGGCCATCGGTGGTGTGGTGTGGTGTGGTGTGTGGAGTCGAGCATCGCGCGCCGTTGCCTTCTTCGGAGTGTTGTGGGTACGCAAGTGCTTGCAGTGCAAAGAGGTTGGTGATGGAGTGACATTGCCTTCACCATGGAGTTGCGGGTACTTAGGTACTTGCAAGGAGATGGTGGTATGGTGGTGTTGCGTGTGTGGTGTTCGATTAGAAAGATATAATTTCTAAGTCCGGATTAGTGCTGTCAGTGGGGCCGCCGCTAACAGGTCCTGCACGGCCACCGTGGGGCTTGACTTGGCGCTATTCCGGACTTGGGGCGATCACGATGTCCCCGTGCGGGACTTAGAAGATGGAAGAACACAAGTACCCTTATCCCATGACTTGTGAGCGATTGGCATACGTTACCACATGAAGAGAAAAATTGGCTAAGTCCCGGATCCATATTATTTGAAGAGAAAAATCGGCTAAGTCCCGGATCCATATTATATGAAGAGAAAAATCGGCTAAGTCCAGGATCCATATCATATGAAGAGAAATATCGGCTAAGTCCAGGATCCATATATAATAACCTAATAATCGGCTAAGTCCAGGATCCGTATTATATGAAGAGAAAAATCGGCTAAGTCCAGGATCCATATATAATAACCTAATAATCGGCTAAGTCCAGGAATCATATTATATGAAGAGAAAAATCGGCTAAGTCCAGGATCCATATATAATAACCTAAAAATCGGCTAAGTCCAGGATCCATATAATATGATGAGAAAAATCGGCTAAGTCCCAGATTGGGTCTGTCAGACATACACTTTCAAGTTACCACACAAGCAAGCAAGAAGGCCGTGTGAAGGATCCATATGACATGAAGAGAAAAATTGGCTAAGTCCCAGATTGGGTCTGTCAGAAATACACTTCCAAGTTACCACACAAGCAAGCAAGATGGTCTAGTGATGGATCCATATGATATGAAGAGAAAAATCGGCTAAGTCCAGGATCCATATAATATGAAGAGAAAAATCGGCTAAGTCCCAGATTGGGTCTGTCAGACATACACTTTCAAGTTACCACACAAGCAAGCAAGATGGCCTAGTGATTGATCCATATGATATGAAGAGAAAAATCGGCTAAGTCCGAGATTGGGTCTGTCAGACATACACTTCCAAGTTACCACACAAGCAAGCAAGATGGCCTAGTGATGGATCCATATGATATGAAGAGAAAAATCGGCTAAGTCCAGGATCCATATAATATGAAGAGAAAAATCGGCTAAGTCCCAGATTGGGTCTGTCAGAAATACACTTCCAAGTTACCACATGAGCAAGCAAGATGGCCTAGTGATGGATCCATATAATATGCAGAGAAAAATCGGCTAAGTCCCAGATTGGGTCTGTCAGAAATACACTTCCAAGTTACCACATGAGCAAGCAAGTTACCACATGAAGAGAAAGCCGGCAAAGTCTGGGAATGTTACCACATGAACTGGAAAATGGGCAAAAACCTACCTTCACAGGGAACGTGAATAAGTAAGGCTGTAGACATCGGATCGACAAGCCAAAGACTGATATGGAAAGGAAATGAGTAGTACTAGCTTTCCTGAGAGTTGCAGAGCTTAGACTGCATATGAACGAAAGTTATTAAGCGTCAAAGTCAGAGAAGTTACCCAAAGGAACACAAGTTCCAACTTAGAGCATGTATACCGCCTAGACGGTAAGAGGTACGGCCAGGCTGAGGAATAAGGAAATGTTGGCCAACATGTTCCCTAACTATCCCCCGAAGACCGCAAAGCAATCCAACATCAACCAAGAAAGTTATAGCCCGATCAAGGAAACACCTACTTTGCACCGATATTGCACCAAATACATGTACCAAGCACCTTCGGTTGCATACCTGCAGGGGTTTACCATAGTAGGCCATGGAAGACCGATATACCGAACATAATCACTTTCTATCTCCTCGGGTGTTTGAGATAGCGCTTTGCGGTACAAGAACGAAAGTTAGACTTTATCTTGGTGCATCTTTTTGCCCAAGATCACAAGACCCTATCTACCAAGGCAAGAAAGTTGTGTGGGGACAAAATGTCCAAAAGTGCCCAAAGTGGCACACTTGAACCATATATTCGAGAAAAACACAAGTGTGGGCCCGAGCTAGCAAGTTGAAATGTTCTGACCGTCAGTAGCCCTAGTTGAGGTGCACTTATCATTATATGAGGCCAACGTGCCAGCTAGTCTCTAAAGGGGCGATATGGGTGTTCCAAGGTTTGTACCCAATTGAGGAAAAAACAGGGTAAGGTACGGTGTACCGCGAATAACTCGGGCTATAGATGTCCGATCGATGAGTTTGGCATATGTATGGAAAGGTCTCGACGAGACCTAACTACCCTGAAAGTATGAAGGCAAAGACTTGAATGACCGGGAAGTTATTAAGTGCACAAGTGGTAAAGTTGCACCAAAGTCCATGTTACCCGAAGTGGTACATGAACACCCAATATTCGACCAAAACACAAGTTTAGAGACGAGCTAGCGAGCTACATTGTTCAGACCGTCAGTAGCTCGCATCAAGACACGCATTTAATTATACGGGGCCTAGCCGCTAGCTCGACTCGAAGTCGGTCATATGGTTGGTTGATGGTTTGGACCGACCACGTGGTGTACCAAGGTGATGTACCTTTCATGAATTAAAACTCTGGCTGTATGGCACTGAGCGACAAGCTATGGTGTGATTTGGAATAGTCTTGAGTGGGACTATTTAGGAAAAATGCGAACAAAAAATCACAAAGTCCTTGGGCGAAGCTATTAGCGAAACATAGAGCAAATTGGTACCAAAAACTATGGAAATGGGACTTGAGTCAAAAATAACCGCAAGTTGGAGAAGAGATAGCAAGCTTGCGTAGAACAATTATATTTGGTGCATGGTATCACCAACAAAAAAGTATATGGGGCCAAGGTGCTGGCTGGCCTCCAAAGTGGAGATATGGGCGATCCAAAGTTTGTACCCAAGTACGAACAAGTATGGAAAAAACAGGGTAAGGTACCAAGTACCATTAATAACTTCGGCTGTAGATGGCCGAGCGAGGCAAACGGCTCACCGTTGGAAAGGTCTTGGGGAGACCTATCTACCCTGAAAGTTTCATGAGGCTGAGTTGAAAGACCACGGAGATATTAGGTGATGATGGTCCAATTCGGGGACCAAGTCGCAGGAAATGGCGCTTGACCAAAATCACCCTTGGAAGGTGAATACCGGCTTACCGGTAAGAGATAGCGACTTGGCGTAGAATATTCATAAGTTGGGCGTGTAGAGACGCAACTTTTATCATATGGGGCCAACCCGGTCAGGGTGCTCCAAGTCGGTCGTTTGGTTGGTTTATGGTTTGGGCCGACCACGTGGTGTGCCAAGTTGAGGTACCTTTCATGAATTATAACTTGGTCAGTTTGCCACCGAGCGACAAGCTGCGGTGTGTTTTGGAATGGTCTTGAGTGGGACTATCAAGGAAAAATACCAATCGAAAATCAGCTTGTCCATGGCCGAAGCTATTAGTGAAACATATAGCAAAATGGGTCCAAAAACGAATGAAATGGGAATTGGACCAAGAATAACGGCAAGTTGGAGAAGAGATAGCAAGTTGGCGTAGAACAATTATATTTGGTGCATGGTATGACCAACAAAAAAGTATATGAGGCCAAGGTGCTGGCTGGCCTCGAAAGTGGAGATATGGGCGATCCAAAGTTTGTACCCAAGTATGGCAAAAACTGGTAGAGGTACCTTTCATGAATTACTGCTCAGGCTGTATGGCACTTAGCGGGACGCTTGGCTCTGGTATGGAATAGTCTTGAGTGGGACTATCAAGGAAAAATACGAACAAAAAATCACCATGTCCACGGACGAAGGTATTAGCGAAACTTAGAGCGAAATTGCGACCAAGTCGCTGGAAATGGCCCTTGGACCAAGTATACCGTCAAGGCGGTACGAGATAGCGAGTTGACGTGGAATATTTATAAGTTTGCCTACACGAGACGAAAGTTTAGTTATATGGGGCCAACCCGCTCAGGGTTGTCCAAGTCGGTCATATGGCTGATCGAAATTTTCGACCAAGTACTGAGAAAACAGGGTAAGGTACCGTGTACCTCGAATAACTTTGGCTGTAGATGTCCGAGCGAGGCGAACGGCATAGCGTTGGAAAGGTCTTGAGGTGTTCTAGGCACCCTGAAAGTATGAGAAGGCTACCTGGAAAACTCGTGGAGATATTAGAGAAACATAGGGCCCAAAAGATACCAAGTCGCAGGAAATGGGCCCTCCATGAACACCCTAAAATCCCAATTACGGCTAAGTTGCAGGCCAGCTAGCGAAGTGAAATGTTCTAGGCATAACTAGAACACGTTAAGGCGCAACTTTTTTAATCAGAACTTTTTTCGATATCTGGCCCCCAAAGGGGGGATATGGTCGATCCAAGGATTTTTCCAAGTTTCGGTACTTTTTACGGTATCACTCATAGCTCCGGCTGTAAGCAAGCAAATGACAATCTAAGACATGATTTGGAAAGGTATTGAGTAGTACTAACTTACGTTAGAACACAGCGAAGCGCTATCGGTTCATGGCAAGGCCGATATAAGCAGTCAAAGATGAAAAATGTTGACAAAATGAACAAAAATTACCTTGGTACGCGAATAGCGGCCAGGGATGAAGAGGTACGAAGGTGGTGTAGAACAATTATAATTAGGGCTTGGTACGCTCTAAAAGTTTGCCGAAGACCGCAAAGCGCTCAGACCCATAGAAAGGGGTCATTTGGGCCGAACAGTGCGTGCAAAGAGGTGAAAATGCAAAAATTGCACTTTGGGGGGCGATTTGCGGGGGGAAGGAGGGGTCGGAGGGCAAAATGTCTCTTGACCAAAAAGTCTTATCTCGTCGAGATCTACAACATTGCCGAAGACCGCAAAGCGCTAGCTCGCAATCGAAAAATCGAGAATTTGAAAATTTTCTAAGTCTTGGGCTCCCTAAGGAAAAGTTTCAAAAATCACGTTTGTCCCCAATTTTGAAGGGGAAGGAGTCGGTTCCGGGGCATGGTGTCTTCGGCAAAAAGTCTTATCTTTTTGCGTACTTTCGACTAGTTCAATAAAAATTTTTGACCCAAAATTTGTTCGGCGGACCCCTAGGTCGAAAAACCCGAAAAAAGTCGAAAAAAGTCGAAAATGTCGAAAAATGAGAAAACCTCATATTCGGACTCTACACGAGCCCCAGATATTGAAAAGTGAAATCCGCGGTCGATTTGGAACAAAAAATTTACCTAGGCAAAGTTGTATGGAGGTAGGGACCCCTGAGAAAAAAGTTTGGTCCCGAGGCTCCTTGGACCACCAAGTCCCTAGGTCGGACCAAAATCGGAAAAAATCCGACCAAAGTCGAAAGTGTCGAAAATTTTAAAAAACCCCTTTTGGGGCCCTATGGCCTCCCTAGATAATGAAAAGTGAGGTCCGCGGCCGATCCGGAAGAAAAACTTGACCTAGGCAAACTTGTATGACGGTGGGGACCCAAAAAAATTTCGATGAGTGTAGTTTAGACAGGCCGGAAAATGTATCGGTGGTCCGTATCAAGGGACGTCTTTTAGTTCCATGGGGTGGTGGTCGTCGAACAAAGTCGCCTAGGTCGACCACCAGAAAGACCAGTCGTGTTGTAATGGATGTTTTGACCACTTTACTAGGGAAACCTAGTAGGTCGAAGCAAATTTGGGGTTCGAGATGAGTTGGTGAAAGTTGGTCCAACCTAGGTGTGCTTGGTGGAGGTTGACCATGAAAGTAGAGCATGATGGGAATGACCATAACTTTGGTTCTAGATGTCGGATCGGTACACTTTCGGCAGTTTTGGAAAGGTGAAGGCCTGCTCTAGCTATGTTTCCTACCAAGCTGAGCGCCTACTAGTGACCCGGAGGAGGTATTAAGGGTCAAAGGCAAAAAGGGGTACCCTAAAGTGCGTGTGACCAAGAAAATGGGAAAAACGGTATCGCCTATAGCTCAGGCTGTATGGCTCGGATCGGAAAGCTTGGATATGCGTTGGAAAGGTCTTGACGAGCGCTAGCTATGTGTCCTACCAAGCGAAGCGCTAGGTGTTGAGCAAGTCGGTCATATTAGAGGGCAAAGGTGAAAAATGGTGGTTTAGAGGCGAAAATTCACCTTATGATCGAAAATAGCGGGCGAACGATAAGAGCTACGAACACGGCGTAGAACAATCATAAGTACGTTACCACAAGACCTAACTTTGGCCAATATAGAGCGAGAAGATCGGAGGTACCCATCAGGGTGATATGGCTGGTTCAAAGTTGGACCAAAACGAGACTTGAGAAATGGGTTGAAACACGGTATCGCGAATAACTCAGGCTGTATGGAACGGATTGACAAGCTAAGGTCAGTGTTGGAAAGGTTGAACCGAGCGCTAACTATAATCCCAAACAACCGAAGCGCTAAGTGTTGAGCAAAACTGAGTTATTAAGCGACAAAGTGGAAAAATAATACCAAAATTTCCAAAAATCACACAAGACCAAGAATACCGAGCAGGCGGTAAGAGATAGCGGGTTGACGTAGAATACTTATAAGTTTGCCTCTACGAGACCTAAAAGTCGTCCATAGACAGCGAGAAGATCGGACCACTCTGGAAGGGTGATACGAGTGGTCAAAAATTGGCAAAAATGAAACATGGCTAAAATGGATTTGACTTGTGCACCGTATAGCTCCGGCTGTATGGCATGGATTGTTAAGCTAGGATATGTTTTGGAAAGGTAACACCCAGCGCTAGATACGACTAGAAGAAAGCAAAGCGCTAACTAGCATGATTTGGAAGTTATTAAGTGTCAAAGTCGAAAAATGTTACCAAAATTGAAACTCGAGTACATTGGGCCAAAAAGTACAAGTTGTGAAATTTGGACTTACGAGTAAAATACCGAGCAGGCGGTAAGAGATAGAGACTTGGTGTAGAACAATTATATGTTGGGCATGTTATAACCTATATTTGGCCCGAACATAGTGACGAGATCGGTGGTACCCAAAAGGGTGGTACAGGTGTTAGATGGTTTTCCCAGAGCATAAGCTCCACATGATATGGAAAACGGGAAACATCATAACTTCGGCTGTATGGCATGGAATGGAACGAACAAGGTATCGATGGAAAGAGAAAAGGTAGCGCTAACTATAATTCCTACCAAGCAAAGCGCTAGCATGTGACCGTTCGGGTGTTATTGTGAGTCAAAGTCAGAAATTGTTACCACGAGAGGCGAAAATCCGACTAAGTCCATGAATACCGGGCTGGCGGTAAGAGATACGGCTTGGCCGTAGAACATTTATAAGTTGGCCAATACAAGACCTAAGTTTCGTCCATAGACGACAAGAAGATCGAAGATACGTGAAGGTGAGATATGGGCGTCCCAAAGTGGGCCTTTGAAAAAGTGACAAACTTCCCTTATAACAGCATACACCAAATATCTCTGGCTCTATGGCACCGAATAAGAAGTTGAGGTCAGCGATAGAAAGGTGATAGTCAGCGCTAAATATCATACGAACAGAGTGAAGCGCTAAAGGGAAAGGATCTTGGTGATATAAGGTGACAAAGTCGAGAAAAGTTGCCTCAAAATCATGAAAAATGTGAAAAAATGGCTAAGTCCCGGGTGCCTTAAGGGCAGGTTTATCGAATGTACCGAGCTGGCGGTACGAGATAGAGACTTGGTGTAGAACAATTATATGTTTGGCATGGCAAGACCTACATTCGGTCAATACAAAGTGAGAAGATCAAAGATACCCGCAAGGGTGATATTGGTGTCCAAAGGAAAAAAGCACTAAGTCAAGAAGTCAGTATGCGATGAAACACGGACCAAGAGTACCAAGCAATTGGTGCAAGTTAGAGCCTTAATGGTTCAAGATAGAGACTTGGTGTTGAACAATTATAAGTTTGGCATAGCAAGACCTACATTTGGTCAATACATGGTGCGAAGATCAAAGATACCCGTAAGGGTGATATTGGTGTCCAAAGGTAAAAAACACTAAGTCTTGGGAAACTTATATGAAGGAAAGGACCCTGATGGGTCATATGGAATTGATCGAAAAATCGGCTAAGTCCCAAAATGGGGATGTCAGAACTACACTCATATGTTACTACATGAAGCAAGGCAAACTTATATGAAGAAAAGGACCCTTATGGGTCATAAGGTATGGATCGAAAAATCGGCTAAGTCCCAAAATGATGATGTCAGAACTACACTCAAATGTTACCACACCAAGCAAGGCAAACTTATATGAAGAAAAGGACCCTGATGGGTCATATGGTATTTTACGAAAAATCGGCTAAGTCCCAAAATGGGGATGTCAGAACTACACTCAAATGTTACCACACCAAGCAAGGCAAACTTATATGAAGGCAAGGACCCTGATGGGTCATATGGTATTTTACGAAAAATCGGCTAAGTCCCAAAATGGGGATGTCAGAACTACACTCAAATGTTACCACACCAAGCAAGGCAAACTTATATGAAGCAAAGGACCGTGATGGGTCATATGGTATTGATTGAAAAATCGGCTAAGTCCCAAAATGGGGATGTCAGAACTACACTCAAATGTTACCACACCAAGCAAGGCAAACTTATATGAAGCAAAGGACCCATATGGGTCATATGGTATTTTACGAAAAATCGGCTAAGTCCCAAAATGATGATGTCAGAACTACACTCAAATGTTACCATACCAAGCAAGGCAAACTTATATGAAGGAAAGGACCCATATGGGTCATATGGTATTTTACGAAAAATCGGCTAAGTCCCAAAATGAGGATGTCAGAACTACACTAAAAAGTTACCACACCAAGCAAGGCAAAGTACCTAGGTGAACCCTAGGAAGAAACACGGACCAAGTCAGATGGCCTAAGACAATAGAACAAGTGACCTAGGCAAAGTTGTATGGCGCTGAGGACCCTGAAAAATCTGGTTAGTGTAGTTTAGACAGGGTAGGTTTTTGGGTCGGCCGAACCCCCTTATTTTGGGTTTTGGCCTCATCAAGAAGCTACACCTAGGCAAACTGCCTAGGGTGAAAGTGCGAAGACCAATCGAATAGTAAGACAAGTTTTGACCGATCGCCCTAGGCAAGCTTGTATGAAGAAAGGGACCCTAAGGGTCATATGGAAATACATGAAAAATCGGCTAAGTCCCAAAATTGGGATGTCAGAACTACACTAAAAAGTTACCACATCAAGCAAGGCAAACTACCTAGGTGAACCCTAGCAAGAAACACGGACCAAGTCAGATGGCCTAAGTCAAGAGTGCAAGTGACCTAGGCAAAGTTGTATGACGGTGAGGACCCTGAAAAATCTGGTTAGTGTAGTTTAGACAGGGGAGGTTTTTGGGTCGGCTGAACCTCCTTATTTTGGGTTTTGACCTCCTCAAGAAGCTACACCTAGGCAAACTGCCTAGGGTGAAAGTGCGAAGACCAATCGAATAGTAAGACAAGTTTTGACCGATCGCCCTAGGCAAGCTTGTATGAAGAAAGGGACCCTATGGGTCATATGGAAATACATGAAAAATCGGCTAAGTCCCAAAATTGGGATGTCTGAACTACACTAAAAAGTTACCACATCAAGCAAGGCAAAGTACCTAGGTGAACCCTAGCAAGAAACACGGACCAAGTCAGATGGCCTAAGTCAAGAGAACAAGTGACCTAGGCAAAGTTGTATGACGGTGAGGACCCTGAAAAATCTGGTTAGTGTAGTTTAGACAGGGGAGGTTTTTGGGTCGGCTGAACCTCCTTATTTTGGGTTTTGACCTCCTCAAGAAGCTACACCTAGGCAAACTGCCTTGGGTGAAAGTGCGAAGACCAATCGAATAGTAAGACAAGTTTTGACCGATCGCCCTAGGCAAGCTTGTATGAAGAAAGGGACCCTATGGGTCATATGGAAATACATGAAAAATCGGCTAAGTCCCAAAATTGGGATGTCTGAACTACACTAAAAAGTTACCACATCAAGCAAGGCAAAGTACCTAGGTGAACCCTAGGAAGAAACACGGACCAAGTCAGATGGCCTAAGTCAAGAGTACAAGTGACCTAGGCAAAGTTGTATGGCGCTGAGGACCCTGAAAAATCGGGTTAGTGTAGTTCAGACAGGGGAGGTTTCTGGGTCGGCTGAACCTCCTTATTTCGGGTTTTGGCCTCCTCAAGAAGACAGACCTAGGCAAAGTGCCTAGGGTGAAAGTGCGAAGACCAATCGAATAGTAAGACAAGTTTTGACCGATCGCCCTAGGCAAGCTTGTATGAAGAAAGGGACCCTATGGGTCATATGGAAATATACGAAAAATCGGCTAAGTCCCGAAATTGGGATGTCTGAACTACACTATAAAGTTACCACATCAAGCAAGGCAAAGTACCTAGGTGAACCCTAGGAAGAAACACGGACCAAGTCAGATGGCCTAAGTCAAGAGTACAAGTGACCTAGGCAAAGTTGTATGGCGCTAAGGACCATGAAAAATCGGGTTAGTGTAGTTAAGACAGGGGAGGTTTCAGGGTCGGCTGGACCTCCTTATTTCGGGTTTTGGCCTCCTCAAGAAGACAGACCTAGGCGAACTGCCTAGGGTGAAAGTGCGAAGACCAATCGAATAGTAAGACAAGTTTTGACCGATCGCCCTAGGCAAGCTTGTATGAAGAAAGGGACCCTATGGGTCATATGGAAATACATGAAAAATCGGCTAAGTCCCAAAATTAGGATGTCTGAACTACACTAAAAAGTTACCACATCAAGCAAGGCAAAGTACCTAGGTGAACCCTAGGAAGAAACACGGACCAAGTCGGATGGCCTAAGTCAAGAGTACAAGTGACCTAGGCAAAGTTGTATGGCGCTGAGGACCCTGAAAAATCGGGTTAGTGTAGTTCAGACAGGGGAGGTTTCAGGGTCGGCCGAACCTCCTTATTTCGGGTTTTGGCCTCCTCAAGAAGACAGACCTAGGCGAACTGCCTAGGGTGAAAGTGCGAAGACCAATCGAATAGTAAGACAAGTTTTGACCGATCGCCCTAGGCAAGCTTGTATGAAGAAAGGGACCCTATGGGTCATATGGAAATATACGAAAAATCGGCTAAGTCCCAAAATTGGGATGTCAGAACTACACTATAAAGTTACCACATTAGCAAGGCAGACTTGTATGAAGAACGGGACCCTGGTGAAAGTAGCAAATATCCCAAACCGAACATGAATATTATACACACAAGAGTACGAACATAAAGGAACACGGACCAAGCGTACCGAGAGAATCGGTACTATAGAACCCTCGTGGTTCTACACAAAGACTTTATGTTAGGGGTTCAAGCCCCATAGTACTCAAACGGTGACAGTAGCAAATATCCAAAAACGAACGTGAATCTTATTCACAAGAGTACGAACATAAAGGAACACGGACCAAGCGTACCGAGAGAATCGGTACTATAGAGCCCTCGTGGTTCTACACAAAGACTTTATGTTCGGGGTTCACACCCCAAATCGAACGTGGAATTTACTTTCTGATGGTCATGCGGTCGTCCAAAGGGGTCTAGTATCCTGGGATGACAGCATCACGGGCACAGCTCGTATCAAAACAGTCGAAGAGGCCCGCGAAAGCTTGCTTTCCATGGCTATGCGATGCACAAATTGAGTTTACTCACCGTAGTATAAAACGAACGAACCGAACCTATCCGAGTAGGGATAATGGGCGCAGTAACATACTTCTGTGACCCAGCGAGAGTTGAACGAGGTGACATGAACTGTCAGTGGCTTATATCAGATGGGATACATACATGAGATTGCTTTCAAATCTACACTCGAAAACCTAACCAAGTAAAAGCGAACGTGGGGAGGATTCGAAACCGGTAACGAAATCTTAAGCTGGAAAGAGTCATCACTATGGATACATATTATGCGAAACCAATCAAGTGCTCATTACTGATCCAAAACCGAAGAGCACTAGTGAACACCTTAATCTCACCCTAGTTCACATCCAAGTGATCGACCACGTGTGTGAAGCAAAGACCAATCGAATTCCTGAATGAACCGAACACTATGAACAAATGGCCAAAAACGTTATAACTATCCAAACATACTACTATCTAGCGAAAGTCATCACGATGGAACCATACCATGATCTTTAACCTATAGCGCTCACCATATTCCTACCCAGAGTGCAAGTGAACAGATTGCTCACCCCTACCCAGTTCACAACCACGTGATCGACTAACATACCGAGGTTACCACAAGTCAAAGTTATACGTTTACAAGCGCAAGACCAATCGAAAACCCCGAAAGCAATCTCGACCCAAAATGTATTATCCGTGAGTGTAGTCGAGTCTCGTACTCGTCATCTGTAATCGTCGGATAGAATATCCAGTACACGGTTGTCTTTCCAAATGAAATCTACATACAGAACTCGCTCTTGGCAAATGGGTGGCATTGGCGCAATCAGGAGCGAGTTCCCGTCCGGGTGCCAAGTGATTGGCAAATGTCTGGGGGAAAGCAACCATATGTTGATTTGTCTGTTAGTGTACTGGGTGTTTGAGGTATGTAGTATCCACGCTTGGTTGGGTGTGTCAGAGGACCGTGAATGCGTTCGCAACCCCAATTGGGGTACATCGGGAATGATTTTGTGGAACCGATGTGCCCGGCACACACTAAGTTTTGTTGCAAGTTAATAGTGTGCCATGTCCGGGGGGGTTGTGATTAAACTCTGGTGAATTGCGTACTGTGGTGATTGGGGTATGAAAGCCCCGCAGTTGCAATGATCGGACGCGCCTAGCGTGTCCTTTAGTTGATGGTAGGGAAATGAAGGCCCTTGTCAGCTCACCTAAGTATTCATGGAAGTTTGGCATAAGGTCGCTGTGGTAGGGGTATGAAGGCCCCGTCAGCGCATGCACAATCGGGCGCACGAGCGCTTAGCGGAGTCGAATGCCGCTCAAGTGCCTGTCCGGTGCATCGGGTGTGTGTGATACGAGGGCAATGAGGTTCGCACGGGGGCTCGCCTCCCGTGTGCTACCGGACTTGACAACATATAGAACGTGGTGTTTGCTCCTCCGGGTGCAATGGGACAATGAACATTCGAACGCAAAGTCGGAATTCTGGTTGATCCTACCAGTAATATACGCTCGTCTCAAAGGTTAAGCCATGCATGTCTAAGTACAAACAGATTTAATGTGAAACCGCATAAGGCTCAGTATAACAGCTATAATTTACGAGATCATCAACCTAGTTACTTGGATAACTGTGGAAAATCTAGAGCTAATACATGCAACATGCCAGGACCCTCGCGGGAACTGGTGCACTTATTAGTCAAACCAATCGCGGGTTCTCCGTGTCATTGAGTTGAAGTCTGGATAATGATGCTGATCGTATGGTCTCGCACCGACGACAGATCTCGCAAATATCTGCCCTATCAACTATGGATGGTAGTATAGAGGACTACCATGGTTGCAACGGGTAACGGGGAATCAGGGTTCGATTCCGGAGAGGGAGCCTGAGAAATGGCTACCACATCCAAGGAAGGCAGCAGGCGCGTAAATTACCCAATCCCGGGACGGGGAGGTAGTGACGAGAAATAACAATATGAAACTCTTTAATGATGTTTCATAATTGGAATGAGTAGAGCATAAATCCTTCTACGAGGATCAAGTGGAGGGCAAGTCTGGTGCCAGCAGCCGCGGTAATTCCAGCTCCACTAGCGTATATTAAAATTGTTGCGGTTAAAACGTTCGAAGTTGATACTTGTCCAACACAGTCCGGCTCCGCCGACCCGGTCAACCCGTGGTCGGTGGGCCAAGTCGGAATCTGGTTGCGACTCAATGGTGTGGTAGGGCACCAAGTCTGTGTCATGGTGTGCCCTTCAACGGGTGCAAGTGTAACATAGAGCTCGACCGCTCACGTTTACCTTGAACAAATTAGAGTGCTTAAAGCAGGGTGCCCAAACGCCCTAGAATAATCTTGCATGGAATAATGGAATACGACCTTGGTCTAATCTTTCATTGGTTTGTACTCAGACCGGAGGTAATGATTAACAGAAGTAGTTGGGGACACTAGTATTACGGCGCGAGAGGTGAAATTCGTAGACCGTCGTAAGACTAACTAAAGCGAAGGCATTTGTCAAGGATGCTTTCTTTAATCAAGAACGAAAGTTAGAGGATCGAAGGCGATTAGATACCGCCCTAGTTCTAACCGTAAACGATGCCAACTAGCAATTGGGAGACGCTACAACCAGGTGCTCTCAGTAGCTTCCGGGAAACCAAAGTCAGGTTCCGGGGGAAGTATGGTTGCAAAGTTGAAACTTAAAGGAATTGACGGAAGGGCACCACAATGAAATGGAGCTTGCGGTTCAATTTGACTCAACACGGGAAAACTTACCAGGTCCGAACTTATGGAGGTGAGACAGATTAATAGCTCTTTCTCAAATTTAAGGGTAGTGGTGCATGGCCGTTCTTAGTTCGTGGATTGATTTGTCTGGTTAATTCCGATAACGAACGTGACTCACATATGCTAACTAGAACGCAGTCAGCGTTAATGCGTCGATGCCGATTGGAACGGGTTAGGACCTTTCGGTGGAGTATGACCTGACACCTTCGCTGTTCGTGTGCGCAAGTGCACTTACGGTACGCTGCTTAGCAGGACAATTTGTGTTTAGCAAAATGAGATCGAGCGATAACAGGTCCGTGATGCCCTTAGATGTTCTGGGCTACACGCGTGCTACAATGTGGGTAGCAGCGTGTCTCCTATTCCGAGAGGAACGGGAAATCACTCAAATACTCACTTAGTAGGGATTATGGATTGCAATGGTCCATATGAACTCGGAACTTCTAGTAAGTGCTGGTCATCAGCCAGCGTTGAATACGTCCCTGCCCTTTGTACACACCGCCCGTCGCTACTACCGATGGATTATTTAGTGAGGTCTTTGGAGATGATCGTTCGCTGGATCCTCGTGAACCGCGTCTGCTTTATCGAAGTTGACCGAACTTGATGATTTAGAGGAAGTAAAAGTCGTAACAAGGTTTCCGTAGGTGAACCTGCGGAAGGATCATTAGTGGCCAAGTGATCCTTCCAGAAGTCCGAACCTGCGGGTTGAGACTTCGGCACAAGTTGCCATATGATAATTGACGAAACACTATAGAAGTCCGAACCTGCGGGTTGAGACTTAGGCACAAGTTGCCATATGAAAGTTGACGAAACACTAACAAGTCCGAACCTGCGGGTTGAGACTTAGGCACACGTTGCCTTATACATGACTTCGAACAAATACACAAGTCCGAACCTGCGGGTTGAGACTTAGGCACAAGTTGCCTTATACATGACTTCGAACAAATACACAAGTCCGAACCTGCGGGTTGAGACTTAGGCACAAGTTGCCATATGAAAGTTGACGAAACACTAACAAGTCCGAACCTGCGGGTTGAGACTTAGGCACACGTTGCCTTATACATGACTTCGAACAAATACACAAGTCCGAACCTGCGGGTTGAGACTTAGGCACAAGTTGCCTTATACATACATTGGCCAAATAAACAGAAGTCCGAACCTGCGGGTTGAGACTTAGGCACAAGTTGCCATATTATATTCGATCAAACACTAAGTAGTCCGAACCTGCGGGTTGAGACTCAAGACCGTAACAAGATGTCACTATACAAGTCCGAACCTAAGGGTTGAGACTTAATGCGATCTAGATACCAAGTTGACATCCAATACCTGTTGAGCAAAACCAAAGATTCCCTGTTCTCGAATGATTACACTATATAACAGGGAATCATGAAGAAATCAAGCAAGCGTGAAACAAAGTCATCACTTGGGCATGCTCGATAGCCAACCACATGACCTTAACCTAAGAGAGCATGCAAACCACATGATACCTATAAACGATTAACCCGCCCTAGTTCAATCGTTCACCAAGTGATGACTTCAGTATGGCAAAGAGAAAAACTTTTAAATGGGAAAAACTCTAAGTCCGAACCTCCGGGTTGAGACTTCCGCGTCGGAGGTGGGCGCACCTCCTATCCGAAAGATGATGAATCAGGGGTGTTCGGTCAGCAATGGTCGGATGCCCCGTCGTAGTCCAACTATGACAATCAAAGTCAAGACCTCCGGGTTGAGACTTTCCGCGAGTACAAGCATAAAGGAACACGGACCAAGCCGTACCGAGAGAATCGGTACTAGAGCCCTCGTGGTTCTACATTGAGAGAGCCCTCGTGGTTCTCATTAGGGGCTTTATGCAAGAAGTACTCAATACTGTGGTGTGAAGTATAAAGTATAGTCCTCGCCTGGTCCACGCTGCTTCGGCGGTCCTGGGTAAGATAGTTAATTCTAGCTTGCCCTATAGTGGAATGAGGACACTTAATGCTTCGTCTTTTAGCGGCGGCTAGACTCCTCCTCACGGGGAACGAGTTGACGCGCACAGCGGCGGCTTACGCACTATGGCAATCATGGATGCCTGAAGATTCCGTGAAGTTCTCCCCTGGTCCACGCTGCCTCGGCAGTCCTGGGTAAAATGGAATATTTCCAGCTTGCCCTATAGTGGAAGAGGACTATCCAACAATACAAAGTCAAGACCTCCGGGTTGAGACTTTCCGCGTCGGTGGTGTCGCGCACCGCCTATCCGAAAGATGGTGTAACAGGGGTGTTCGATCAGCAATGGTCGGATGCCCCGTCATAGTCCAACTATGACAACCAAAGTCAAGACCTCCGGGTTGAGACTTTCCGCGTCCGGAGGTACGCGTACCGCCTACCCGAAAGATGGTGTGCTTCTGGGGTATTCGATGAGTCGGATACCCCGTCGTAGTCCAACTATGACAATCAAAGTCAAGACCTCCGGGTTGAGACTTCCGCGTCCGGAGGTACGCGTACCGCCTACCCGAAAGATGGTGAATCAGGGGTGTTCGATCAGCAATGGTCGGATGCCCCGTCGTAGTCCAACTATGACAATCAAAGTCAAGACCTCCGGGTTGAGACTTTCTGCGAGTACAAGCATAAAGGAACACGGACCAAGCCGTACCGAGAGAATCGGTACTAGAGCCCTCGTGGTTCTACATTGAGAGAGCCCTCGTGGTTCTCATTAGGGGCTTTATGCAAGTCGTACTCAATACTGTGGTGTGAAGTATAAAGTATTGAGTCCTCCACTGGTCCACGCTGCTCCGGCGGTCCTGGGTAAGATAGTTCATTCTAGCTTGCCCTATGTGGAAGAGGACTCAATACCCTACCTGTTGAGCTTGAAACAAAGTCATCACTTGGGCATGCTCATATTGCCATACAATATTCCATTATCTACTAATGAGCATGCAGCTATATGATTATAACCTGTAAACGATTACCCCGCCGTAGTTCAGCGCTTCAACCAAGTGATGACTTCAGTATGGCTAGTGTGTGAAGTATAAAGTATAGTCCTCCCCTGGTCCACACTGCTTCGGCGGTCCTGGGTAAGATAGTTAGTTCTAGCTTGCCCTATGTGGAAGAGGACACCATACTTAATACTGTGGTGTAATGAACAAAGTATAGTCCTCCACTGGTCCACGCTGCTTTGCAGTCCTGGGTAAGATAGTTAATTCTAGCTTGCCCTATGTGGAAGAGGGCATACAAGACAAAGTATAGTTCTCCCCTGGTCCACGCTGCTCCGGCGGTCCTGGGTAAGATAGTTAATTCTAGCTTGCCCTATGTGGAAGAGAGCATACATGAACCAAGAACGAAGGTTATGATCGAGGAATGATTCGACAACTAACCGATGGTATGAAATGTGAAGAATTCAAGCAAGCAAACAATCAAGTCATCACTTGGGCATGCTCGATAGCCAACCTCATGACATTAACCTAGTAGAGCATGCGAAAACCAATATATATGTAAACGATGCCCCTCCCTAGTTCAGCGCTTCAACCAAGTGATGACTTCAGAATGGCTAAATCAAATCGGTTCAAAACATACCATCGGTACCCTATTGAAACACACAAGTCGATATCAAACCTCATGATTGTGTAGTCCTCCACTGGTCCACGCCGCTTCGGCGGTCCTGGGTAAGATAGTTCATTCTAGCTTGCCCTATGTGGAAGAGGGCACATTACTCAATACTGTGGTGTTATGAACAAAGTATAGTCCTCCACTGGTCCACGCTGCTTCGGCGGTCCTGGGTAAGATAGTTCATTCTAGCTTGCCCTATGTGGAAGAGGGCATACAAGACAAAGTATAGTTCTCCCCTGGTCCACGCTGCTTCGGCGGTCCTGGGTAAGATAGTTAAATCTAGCTTGCCCTATGTGGAAGAGAGCATACATGAACCAAGAACGAAGGTTATGATCGAGGAATGATTCGACAACTAACCGATGGTATCAAATGTGAAGAATTCAAGCAAGCACACAATCAAGTCATCACTTGGGCATGCTCGATAGCCAACCTCATGACATTAACCTAGTAGAGCATGCGAAAACCAATATATATGTAAACGATGCCCCTCCCTAGTTCAGCGCTTCAACCAAGTGATGACTTCAGAATGGCTAAATCAAATCGGTTCAAAACATACCATCGGTACCCTATTGAAACACACAAGTCGATATCAAACCTCATGATTGTGTAGTCCTCCACTGGTCCACGCCGCTTCGGCCGTCCTGGGTAAAATGGAACATTCCAGCTTGCCCTATGTGGAAGAGGGCACATTACTCAATACTGTGGTGTGAAGTATAAAGTTCAGTTCTCCCCTGGTCCACGCTGCTTCGGCGGTCCTGGGTAAGATAGTTCATTCTAGCTTGCCCTATGTGGAAGAGGACACTTAATACTTCGTCTCTAAGCGGCGGCTTGACTCCTCCCTACGGGGAACGGGTTTACGCGCACAGCGGCGGCTTACGCACTATGGCAGTCATGGATGCCTTACGTTTCTATGAAAAGTGTGTTCCTCCCCTGGTCCACGCTGCTTCGGCAGTCCTGGGTAAGATAGTTAGTTCTAGCTTGCCCTATGTGGAAGAGGACACGTAGACTTACTGTGGTGTGAAGTATAAGGTTCAGTTCTCCCCTGGTCCACGCCGCTTCGGCCGTCCTGGGTAAAATGGATTCATCCAGCTTGCCCTATGTGGAATGAGGACACTTTATGCTTCGTCTCTAAGCGGCGGCTTGCTCCTCCCTACGGGGAACGGGTATACGCGCACAGCGGCGGCTTACGTTATGGCAGTCATGGATGCCTTACGTTTCCATGAAAAGTGTGTTCCTCCCCTGGTCCACGCTGCTTCGGCAGTCCTGGGTAAGATAGTTAGTTCTAGCTTGCCCTATGTGGAAGAGGACACGTAGACTTACTGTGGTGTGAAGTATAAGGTTCAGTTCTCCCCTGGTCCACGCCGCTTCGGCCGTCCTGGGTAAAATGGATTAATCCAGCTTGCCCTATGTGGAATGAGGACACTTTATGCTTCGTCTCTAAGCGGCGGCTTGCTCCTCCCTACGGGGAACGGGTATACGCGCACAGCGGCGGCTTACGCAAGTTAGTCACCCTCGGCAGTGGATCACTCGGCTCATGGATCGATGAAGACCGCAGCTAACTGCGCGTCATAATGTGAACTGCAGGACACATGAACATTGATAAGTTGAACGCATATTGCACGTCGTGGGAACCTACCATGATGTACAGATGACTGAGCGCTTATATTTGAGAAATGTATCGCATACATTTAACTACGCCGTGACACC
>NW_026689719.1:230000-250000 GCF_943734765.1 Anopheles ziemanni | reverse complement strand
TTGGCTAAGTCCCGGATCCATATTATTTGAAGAGAAAAATCGGCTAAGTCCCGGATCCATATTATATGAAGAGAAAAATCGGCTAAGTCCAGGATCCATATCATATGAAGAGAAATATCGGCTAAGTCCAGGATCCATATATAATAACCTAATAATCGGCTAAGTCCAGGATCCGTATTATATGAAGAGAAAAATCGGCTAAGTCCAGGATCCATATATAATAACCTAATAATCGGCTAAGTCCAGGAACCATATTATATGAAGAGAAAAATCGGCTAAGTCCAGGATCCATATATAATAACCTAAAAATCGGCTAAGTCCAGGATCCATATAATATGATGAGAAAAATCGGCTAAGTCCCAGATTGGGTCTGTCAGACATACACTTTCAAGTTACCACACAAGCAAGCAAGAAGGCCGTGTGAAGGATCCATATGACATGAAGAGAAAAATTGGCTAAGTCCCAGATTGGGTCTGTCAGAAATACACTTCCAAGTTACCACACAAGCAAGCAAGATGGTCTAGTGATGGATCCATATTATATGAAGAGAAAAATCGGCTAAGTCCAGGATCCATATAATATGAAGAGAAAAATCGGCTAAGTCCCAGATTGGGTCTGTCAGACATACACTTTCAAGTTACCACACAAGCAAGCAAGATGGCCTAGTGATTGATCCATATGATATGAAGAGAAAAATCGGCTAAGTCCGAGATTGGGTCTGTCAGACATACACTTCCAAGTTACCACACAAGCAAGCAAGATGGCCTAGTGATGGATCCATATGATATGAAGAGAAAAATCGGCTAAGTCCAGGATCCATATAATATGAAGAGAAAAATCGGCTAAGTCCCAGATTGGGTCTGTCAGAAATACACTTCCAAGTTACCACATGAGCAAGCAAGATGGCCTAGTGATGGATCCATATAATATGCAGAGAAAAATCGGCTAAGTCCCAGATTGGGTCTGTCAGAAATACACTTCCAAGTTACCACATGAGCAAGCAAGTTACCACATGAAGAGAAAGCCGGCAAAGTCTGGGAATGTTACCACATGAACTGGAAAATGGGCAAAAACCTACCTTCACAGGGAACGTGAATAAGTAAGGCTGTAGACATCGGATCGACAAGCCAAAGACTGATATGGAAAGGAAATGAGTAGTACTAGCTTTCCTGAGAGTTGCAGAGCTTAGACTGCATATGAACGAAAGTTATTAAGCGTCAAAGTCAGAGAAGTTACCCAAAGGAACACAAGTTCCAACTTAGAGCATGTATACCGCCTAGACGGTAAGAGGTACGGCCAGGCTGAGGAATAAGGAAATGTTGGCCAACATGTTCCCTAACTATCCCCCGAAGACCGCAAAGCAATCCAACATCAACCAAGAAAGTTATAGCCCGATCAAGGAAACACCTACTTTGCACCGATATTGCACCAAATACATGTACCAAGCACCTTCGGTTGCATACCTGCAGGGGTTTACCATAGTAGGCCATGGAAGACCGATATACCGAACATAATCACTTTCTATCTCCTCGGGTGTTTGAGATAGCGCTTTGCGGTACAAGAACGAAAGTTAGACTTTATCTTGGTGCATCTTTTTGCCCAAGATCACAAGACCCTATCTACCAAGGCAAGAAAGTTGTGTGGGGACAAAATGTCCAAAAGTGCCCAAAGTGGCACACTTGAACCATATATTCGAGAAAAACACAAGTGTGGGCCCGAGCTAGCAAGTTGAAATGTTCTGACCGTCAGTAGCCCTAGTTGAGGTGCACTTATCATTATATGAGGCCAACGTGCCAGCTAGTCTCTAAAGGGGCGATATGGGTGTTCCAAGGTTTGTACCCAATTGAGGAAAAAACAGGGTAAGGTACGGTGTACCGCGAATAACTCGGGCTATAGATGTCCGATCGATGAGTTTGGCATATGTATGGAAAGGTCTCGACGAGACCTAACTACCCTGAAAGTATGAAGGCAAAGACTTGAATGACCGGGAAGTTATTAAGTGCACAAGTGGTAAAGTTGCACCAAAGTCCATGTTACCCGAAGTGGTACATGAACACCCAATATTCGACCAAAACACAAGTTTAGAGACGAGCTAGCGAGCTACATTGTTCAGACCGTCAGTAGCTCGCATCAAGACACGCATTTAATTATACGGGGCCTAGCCGCTAGCTCGACTCGAAGTCGGTCATATGGTTGGTTGATGGTTTGGACCGACCACGTGGTGTACCAAGGTGATGTACCTTTCATGAATTAAAACTCTGGCTGTATGGCACTGAGCGACAAGCTATGGTGTGATTTGGAATAGTCTTGAGTGGGACTATTTAGGAAAAATGCGAACAAAAAATCACAAAGTCCTTGGGCGAAGCTATTAGCGAAACATAGAGCAAATTGGTACCAAAAACTATGGAAATGGGACTTGAGTCAAAAATAACCGCAAGTTGGAGAAGAGATAGCAAGCTTGCGTAGAACAATTATATTTGGTGCATGGTATCACCAACAAAAAAGTATATGGGGCCAAGGTGCTGGCTGGCCTCCAAAGTGGAGATATGGGCGATCCAAAGTTTGTACCCAAGTACGAACAAGTATGGAAAAAACAGGGTAAGGTACCAAGTACCATTAATAACTTCGGCTGTAGATGGCCGAGCGAGGCAAACGGCTCACCGTTGGAAAGGTCTTGGGGAGACCTATCTACCCTGAAAGTTTCATGAGGCTGAGTTGAAAGACCACGGAGATATTAGGTGATGATGGTCCAATTCGGGGACCAAGTCGCAGGAAATGGCGCTTGACCAAAATCACCCTTGGAAGGTGAATACCGGCTTACCGGTAAGAGATAGCGACTTGGCGTAGAATATTCATAAGTTGGGCGTGTAGAGACGCAACTTTTATCATATGGGGCCAACCCGGTCAGGGTGCTCCAAGTCGGTCGTTTGGTTGGTTTATGGTTTGGGCCGACCACGTGGTGTGCCAAGTTGAGGTACCTTTCATGAATTATAACTTGGTCAGTTTGCCACCGAGCGACAAGCTGCGGTGTGTTTTGGAATGGTCTTGAGTGGGACTATCAAGGAAAAATACCAATCGAAAATCAGCTTGTCCATGGCCGAAGCTATTAGTGAAACATATAGCAAAATGGGTCCAAAAACGAATGAAATGGGAATTGGACCAAGAATAACGGCAAGTTGGAGAAGAGATAGCAAGTTGGCGTAGAACAATTATATTTGGTGCATGGTATGACCAACAAAAAAGTATATGAGGCCAAGGTGCTGGCTGGCCTCGAAAGTGGAGATATGGGCGATCCAAAGTTTGTACCCAAGTATGGCAAAAACTGGTAGAGGTACCTTTCATGAATTACTGCTCAGGCTGTATGGCACTTAGCGGGACGCTTGGCTCTGGTATGGAATAGTCTTGAGTGGGACTATCAAGGAAAAATACGAACAAAAAATCACCATGTCCACGGACGAAGGTATTAGCGAAACTTAGAGCGAAATTGCGACCAAGTCGCTGGAAATGGCCCTTGGACCAAGTATACCGTCAAGGCGGTACGAGATAGCGAGTTGACGTGGAATATTTATAAGTTTGCCTACACGAGACGAAAGTTTAGTTATATGGGGCCAACCCGCTCAGGGTTGTCCAAGTCGGTCATATGGCTGATCGAAATTTTCGACCAAGTACTGAGAAAACAGGGTAAGGTACCGTGTACCTCGAATAACTTTGGCTGTAGATGTCCGAGCGAGGCGAACGGCATAGCGTTGGAAAGGTCTTGAGGTGTTCTAGGCACCCTGAAAGTATGAGAAGGCTACCTGGAAAACTCGTGGAGATATTAGAGAAACATAGGGCCCAAAAGATACCAAGTCGCAGGAAATGGGCCCTCCATGAACACCCTAAAATCCCAATTACGGCTAAGTTGCAGGCCAGCTAGCGAAGTGAAATGTTCTAGGCATAACTAGAACACGTTAAGGCGCAACTTTTTTAATCAGAACTTTTTTCGATATCTGGCCCCCAAAGGGGGGATATGGTCGATCCAAGGATTTTTCCAAGTTTCGGTACTTTTTACGGTATCACTCATAGCTCCGGCTGTAAGCAAGCAAATGACAATCTAAGACATGATTTGGAAAGGTATTGAGTAGTACTAACTTACGTTAGAACACAGCGAAGCGCTATCGGTTCATGGCAAGGCCGATATAAGCAGTCAAAGATGAAAAATGTTGACAAAATGAACAAAAATTACCTTGGTACGCGAATAGCGGCCAGGGATGAAGAGGTACGAAGGTGGTGTAGAACAATTATAATTAGGGCTTGGTACGCTCTAAAAGTTTGCCGAAGACCGCAAAGCGCTCAGACCCATAGAAAGGGGTCATTTGGGCCGAACAGTGCGTGCAAAGAGGTGAAAATGCAAAAATTGCACTTTGGGGGGCGATTTGCGGGGGGAAGGAGGGGTCGGAGGGCAAAATGTCTCTTGACCAAAAAGTCTTATCTCGTCGAGATCTACAACATTGCCGAAGACCGCAAAGCGCTAGCTCGCAATCGAAAAATCGAGAATTTGAAAATTTTCTAAGTCTTGGGCTCCCTAAGGAAAAGTTTCAAAAATCACGTTTGTCCCCAATTTTGAAGGGGAAGGAGTCGGTTCCGGGGCATGGTGTCTTCGGCAAAAAGTCTTATCTTTTTGCGTACTTTCGACTAGTTCAATAAAAATTTTTGACCCAAAATTTGTTCGGCGGACCCCTAGGTCGAAAAACCCGAAAAAAGTCGAAAAAAGTCGAAAATGTCGAAAAATGAGAAAACCTCATATTCGGACTCTACACGAGCCCCAGATATTGAAAAGTGAAATCCGCGGTCGATTTGGAACAAAAAATTTACCTAGGCAAAGTTGTATGGAGGTAGGGACCCCTGAGAAAAAAGTTTGGTCCCGAGGCTCCTTGGACCACCAAGTCCCTAGGTCGGACCAAAATCGGAAAAAATCCGACCAAAGTCGAAAGTGTCGAAAATTTTAAAAAACCCCTTTTGGGGCCCTATGGCCTCCCTAGATAATGAAAAGTGAGGTCCGCGGCCGATCCGGAAGAAAAACTTGACCTAGGCAAACTTGTATGACGGTGGGGACCCAAAAAAATTTCGATGAGTGTAGTTTAGACAGGCCGGAAAATGTATCGGTGGTCCGTATCAAGGGACGTCTTTTAGTTCCATGGGGTGGTGGTCGTCGAACAAAGTCGCCTAGGTCGACCACCAGAAAGACCAGTCGTGTTGTAATGGATGTTTTGACCACTTTACTAGGGAAACCTAGTAGGTCGAAGCAAATTTGGGGTTCGAGATGAGTTGGTGAAAGTTGGTCCAACCTAGGTGTGCTTGGTGGAGGTTGACCATGAAAGTAGAGCATGATGGGAATGACCATAACTTTGGTTCTAGATGTCGGATCGGTACACTTTCGGCAGTTTTGGAAAGGTGAAGGCCTGCTCTAGCTATGTTTCCTACCAAGCTGAGCGCCTACTAGTGACCCGGAGGAGGTATTAAGGGTCAAAGGCAAAAAGGGGTACCCTAAAGTGCGTGTGACCAAGAAAATGGGAAAAACGGTATCGCCTATAGCTCAGGCTGTATGGCTCGGATCGGAAAGCTTGGATATGCGTTGGAAAGGTCTTGACGAGCGCTAGCTATGTGTCCTACCAAGCGAAGCGCTAGGTGTTGAGCAAGTCGGTCATATTAGAGGGCAAAGGTGAAAAATGGTGGTTTAGAGGCGAAAATTCACCTTATGATCGAAAATAGCGGGCGAACGATAAGAGCTACGAACACGGCGTAGAACAATCATAAGTACGTTACCACAAGACCTAACTTTGGCCAATATAGAGCGAGAAGATCGGAGGTACCCATCAGGGTGATATGGCTGGTTCAAAGTTGGACCAAAACGAGACTTGAGAAATGGGTTGAAACACGGTATCGCGAATAACTCAGGCTGTATGGAACGGATTGACAAGCTAAGGTCAGTGTTGGAAAGGTTGAACCGAGCGCTAACTATAATCCCAAACAACCGAAGCGCTAAGTGTTGAGCAAAACTGAGTTATTAAGCGACAAAGTGGAAAAATAATACCAAAATTTCCAAAAATCACACAAGACCAAGAATACCGAGCAGGCGGTAAGAGATAGCGGGTTGACGTAGAATACTTATAAGTTTGCCTCTACGAGACCTAAAAGTCGTCCATAGACAGCGAGAAGATCGGACCACTCTGGAAGGGTGATACGAGTGGTCAAAAATTGGCAAAAATGAAACATGGCTAAAATGGATTTGACTTGTGCACCGTATAGCTCCGGCTGTATGGCATGGATTGTTAAGCTAGGATATGTTTTGGAAAGGTAACACCCAGCGCTAGATACGACTAGAAGAAAGCAAAGCGCTAACTAGCATGATTTGGAAGTTATTAAGTGTCAAAGTCGAAAAATGTTACCAAAATTGAAACTCGAGTACATTGGGCCAAAAAGTACAAGTTGTGAAATTTGGACTTACGAGTAAAATACCGAGCAGGCGGTAAGAGATAGAGACTTGGTGTAGAACAATTATATGTTGGGCATGTTATAACCTATATTTGGCCCGAACATAGTGACGAGATCGGTGGTACCCAAAAGGGTGGTACAGGTGTTAGATGGTTTTCCCAGAGCATAAGCTCCACATGATATGGAAAACGGGAAACATCATAACTTCGGCTGTATGGCATGGAATGGAACGAACAAGGTATCGATGGAAAGAGAAAAGGTAGCGCTAACTATAATTCCTACCAAGCAAAGCGCTAGCATGTGACCGTTCGGGTGTTATTGTGAGTCAAAGTCAGAAATTGTTACCACGAGAGGCGAAAATCCGACTAAGTCCATGAATACCGGGCTGGCGGTAAGAGATACGGCTTGGCCGTAGAACATTTATAAGTTGGCCAATACAAGACCTAAGTTTCGTCCATAGACGACAAGAAGATCGAAGATACGTGAAGGTGAGATATGGGCGTCCCAAAGTGGGCCTTTGAAAAAGTGACAAACTTCCCTTATAACAGCATACACCAAATATCTCTGGCTCTATGGCACCGAATAAGAAGTTGAGGTCAGCGATAGAAAGGTGATAGTCAGCGCTAAATATCATACGAACAGAGTGAAGCGCTAAAGGGAAAGGATCTTGGTGATATAAGGTGACAAAGTCGAGAAAAGTTGCCTCAAAATCATGAAAAATGTGAAAAAATGGCTAAGTCCCGGGTGCCTTAAGGGCAGGTTTATCGAATGTACCGAGCTGGCGGTACGAGATAGAGACTTGGTGTAGAACAATTATATGTTTGGCATGGCAAGACCTACATTCGGTCAATACAAAGTGAGAAGATCAAAGATACCCGCAAGGGTGATATTGGTGTCCAAAGGAAAAAAGCACTAAGTCAAGAAGTCAGTATGCGATGAAACACGGACCAAGAGTACCAAGCAATTGGTGCAAGTTAGAGCCTTAATGGTTCAAGATAGAGACTTGGTGTTGAACAATTATAAGTTTGGCATAGCAAGACCTACATTTGGTCAATACATGGTGCGAAGATCAAAGATACCCGTAAGGGTGATATTGGTGTCCAAAGGTAAAAAACACTAAGTCTTGGGAAACTTATATGAAGGAAAGGACCCTGATGGGTCATATGGAATTGATCGAAAAATCGGCTAAGTCCCAAAATGGGGATGTCAGAACTACACTCATATGTTACTACATGAAGCAAGGCAAACTTATATGAAGAAAAGGACCCTTATGGGTCATAAGGTATGGATCGAAAAATCGGCTAAGTCCCAAAATGATGATGTCAGAACTACACTCAAATGTTACCACACCAAGCAAGGCAAACTTATATGAAGAAAAGGACCCTGATGGGTCATATGGTATTTTACGAAAAATCGGCTAAGTCCCAAAATGGGGATGTCAGAACTACACTCAAATGTTACCACACCAAGCAAGGCAAACTTATATGAAGGCAAGGACCCTGATGGGTCATATGGTATTTTACGAAAAATCGGCTAAGTCCCAAAATGGGGATGTCAGAACTACACTCAAATGTTACCACACCAAGCAAGGCAAACTTATATGAAGCAAAGGACCGTGATGGGTCATATGGTATTGATTGAAAAATCGGCTAAGTCCCAAAATGGGGATGTCAGAACTACACTCAAATGTTACCACACCAAGCAAGGCAAACTTATATGAAGCAAAGGACCCATATGGGTCATATGGTATTTTACGAAAAATCGGCTAAGTCCCAAAATGATGATGTCAGAACTACACTCAAATGTTACCATACCAAGCAAGGCAAACTTATATGAAGGAAAGGACCCATATGGGTCATATGGTATTTTACGAAAAATCGGCTAAGTCCCAAAATGAGGATGTCAGAACTACACTAAAAAGTTACCACACCAAGCAAGGCAAAGTACCTAGGTGAACCCTAGGAAGAAACACGGACCAAGTCAGATGGCCTAAGACAATAGAACAAGTGACCTAGGCAAAGTTGTATGGCGCTGAGGACCCTGAAAAATCTGGTTAGTGTAGTTTAGACAGGGTAGGTTTTTGGGTCGGCCGAACCCCCTTATTTTGGGTTTTGGCCTCATCAAGAAGCTACACCTAGGCAAACTGCCTAGGGTGAAAGTGCGAAGACCAATCGAATAGTAAGACAAGTTTTGACCGATCGCCCTAGGCAAGCTTGTATGAAGAAAGGGACCCTAAGGGTCATATGGAAATACATGAAAAATCGGCTAAGTCCCAAAATTGGGATGTCAGAACTACACTAAAAAGTTACCACATCAAGCAAGGCAAACTACCTAGGTGAACCCTAGCAAGAAACACGGACCAAGTCAGATGGCCTAAGTCAAGAGTGCAAGTGACCTAGGCAAAGTTGTATGACGGTGAGGACCCTGAAAAATCTGGTTAGTGTAGTTTAGACAGGGGAGGTTTTTGGGTCGGCTGAACCTCCTTATTTTGGGTTTTGACCTCCTCAAGAAGCTACACCTAGGCAAACTGCCTAGGGTGAAAGTGCGAAGACCAATCGAATAGTAAGACAAGTTTTGACCGATCGCCCTAGGCAAGCTTGTATGAAGAAAGGGACCCTATGGGTCATATGGAAATACATGAAAAATCGGCTAAGTCCCAAAATTGGGATGTCTGAACTACACTAAAAAGTTACCACATCAAGCAAGGCAAAGTACCTAGGTGAACCCTAGCAAGAAACACGGACCAAGTCAGATGGCCTAAGTCAAGAGAACAAGTGACCTAGGCAAAGTTGTATGACGGTGAGGACCCTGAAAAATCTGGTTAGTGTAGTTTAGACAGGGGAGGTTTTTGGGTCGGCTGAACCTCCTTATTTTGGGTTTTGACCTCCTCAAGAAGCTACACCTAGGCAAACTGCCTTGGGTGAAAGTGCGAAGACCAATCGAATAGTAAGACAAGTTTTGACCGATCGCCCTAGGCAAGCTTGTATGAAGAAAGGGACCCTATGGGTCATATGGAAATACATGAAAAATCGGCTAAGTCCCAAAATTGGGATGTCTGAACTACACTAAAAAGTTACCACATCAAGCAAGGCAAAGTACCTAGGTGAACCCTAGGAAGAAACACGGACCAAGTCAGATGGCCTAAGTCAAGAGTACAAGTGACCTAGGCAAAGTTGTATGGCGCTGAGGACCCTGAAAAATCGGGTTAGTGTAGTTCAGACAGGGGAGGTTTCTGGGTCGGCTGAACCTCCTTATTTCGGGTTTTGGCCTCCTCAAGAAGACAGACCTAGGCAAAGTGCCTAGGGTGAAAGTGCGAAGACCAATCGAATAGTAAGACAAGTTTTGACCGATCGCCCTAGGCAAGCTTGTATGAAGAAAGGGACCCTATGGGTCATATGGAAATATACGAAAAATCGGCTAAGTCCCGAAATTGGGATGTCTGAACTACACTATAAAGTTACCACATCAAGCAAGGCAAAGTACCTAGGTGAACCCTAGGAAGAAACACGGACCAAGTCAGATGGCCTAAGTCAAGAGTACAAGTGACCTAGGCAAAGTTGTATGGCGCTAAGGACCATGAAAAATCGGGTTAGTGTAGTTAAGACAGGGGAGGTTTCAGGGTCGGCTGGACCTCCTTATTTCGGGTTTTGGCCTCCTCAAGAAGACAGACCTAGGCGAACTGCCTAGGGTGAAAGTGCGAAGACCAATCGAATAGTAAGACAAGTTTTGACCGATCGCCCTAGGCAAGCTTGTATGAAGAAAGGGACCCTATGGGTCATATGGAAATACATGAAAAATCGGCTAAGTCCCAAAATTAGGATGTCTGAACTACACTAAAAAGTTACCACATCAAGCAAGGCAAAGTACCTAGGTGAACCCTAGGAAGAAACACGGACCAAGTCGGATGGCCTAAGTCAAGAGTACAAGTGACCTAGGCAAAGTTGTATGGCGCTGAGGACCCTGAAAAATCGGGTTAGTGTAGTTCAGACAGGGGAGGTTTCAGGGTCGGCCGAACCTCCTTATTTCGGGTTTTGGCCTCCTCAAGAAGACAGACCTAGGCGAACTGCCTAGGGTGAAAGTGCGAAGACCAATCGAATAGTAAGACAAGTTTTGACCGATCGCCCTAGGCAAGCTTGTATGAAGAAAGGGACCCTATGGGTCATATGGAAATATACGAAAAATCGGCTAAGTCCCAAAATTGGGATGTCAGAACTACACTATAAAGTTACCACATTAGCAAGGCAGACTTGTATGAAGAACGGGACCCTGGTGAAAGTAGCAAATATCCCAAACCGAACATGAATATTATACACACAAGAGTACGAACATAAAGGAACACGGACCAAGCGTACCGAGAGAATCGGTACTATAGAACCCTCGTGGTTCTACACAAAGACTTTATGTTAGGGGTTCAAGCCCCATAGTACTCAAACGGTGACAGTAGCAAATATCCCAAAACGAACGTGAATCTTATTCACAAGAGTACGAACATAAAGGAACACGGACCAAGCGTACCGAGAGAATCGGTACTATAGAGCCCTCGTGGTTCTACACAAAGACTTTATGTTCGGGGTTCACACCCCAAATCGAACGTGGAATTTACTTTCTGATGGTCATGCGGTCGTCCAAAGGGGTCTAGTATCCTGGGATGACAGCATCACGGGCACAGCTCGTATCAAAACAGTCGAAGAGGCCCGCGAAAGCTTGCTTTCCATGGCTATGCGATGCACAAATTGAGTTTACTCACCGTAGTATAAAACGAACGAACCGAACCTATCCGAGTAGGGATAATGGGCGCAGTAACATACTTCTGTGACCCAGCGAGAGTTGAACGAGGTGACATGAACTGTCAGTGGCTTATATCAGATGGGATACATACATGAGATTGCTTTCAAATCTACACTCGAAAACCTAACCAAGTAAAAGCGAACGTGGGGAGGATTCGAAACCGGTAACGAAATCTTAAGCTGGAAAGAGTCATCACTATGGATACATATTATGCGAAACCAATCAAGTGCTCATTACTGATCCAAAACCGAAGAGCACTAGTGAACACCTTAATCTCACCCTAGTTCACATCCAAGTGATCGACCACGTGTGTGAAGCAAAGACCAATCGAATTCCTGAATGAACCGAACACTATGAACAAATGGCCAAAAACGTTATAACTATCCAAACATACTACTATCTAGCGAAAGTCATCACGATGGAACCATACCATGATCTTTAACCTATAGCGCTCACCATATTCCTACCCAGAGTGCAAGTGAACAGATTGCTCACCCCTACCCAGTTCACAACCACGTGATCGACTAACATACCGAGGTTACCACAAGTCAAAGTTATACGTTTACAAGCGCAAGACCAATCGAAAACCCCGAAAGCAATCTCGACCCAAAATGTATTATCCGTGAGTGTAGTCGAGTCTCGTACTCGTCATCTGTAATCGTCGGATAGAATATCCAGTACACGGTTGTCTTTCCAAATGAAATCTACATACAGAACTCGCTCTTGGCAAATGGGTGGCATTGGCGCAATCAGGAGCGAGTTCCCGTCCGGGTGCCAAGTGATTGGCAAATGTCTGGGGGAAAGCAACCATATGTTGATTTGTCTGTTAGTGTACTGGGTGTTTGAGGTATGTAGTATCCACGCTTGGTTGGGTGTGTCAGAGGACCGTGAATGCGTTCGCAACCCCAATTGGGGTACATCGGGAATGATTTTGTGGAACCGATGTGCCCGGCACACACTAAGTTTTGTTGCAAGTTAATAGTGTGCCATGTCCGGGGGGGTTGTGATTAAACTCTGGTGAATTGCGTACTGTGGTGATTGGGGTATGAAAGCCCCGCAGTTGCAATGATCGGACGCGCCTAGCGTGTCCTTTAGTTGATGGTAGGGAAATGAAGGCCCTTGTCAGCTCACCTAAGTATTCATGGAAGTTTGGCATAAGGTCGCTGTGGTAGGGGTATGAAGGCCCCGTCAGCGCATGCACAATCGGGCGCACGAGCGCTTAGCGGAGTCGAATGCCGCTCAAGTGCCTGTCCGGTGCATCGGGTGTGTGTGATACGAGGGCAATGAGGTTCGCACGGGGGCTCGCCTCCCGTGTGCTACCGGACTTGACAACATATAGAACGTGGTGTTTGCTCCTCCGGGTGCAATGGGACAATGAACATTCGAACGCAAAGTCGGAATTCTGGTTGATCCTACCAGTAATATACGCTCGTCTCAAAGGTTAAGCCATGCATGTCTAAGTACAAACAGATTTAATGTGAAACCGCATAAGGCTCAGTATAACAGCTATAATTTACGAGATCATCAACCTAGTTACTTGGATAACTGTGGAAAATCTAGAGCTAATACATGCAACATGCCAGGACCCTCGCGGGAACTGGTGCACTTATTAGTCAAACCAATCGCGGGTTCTCCGTGTCATTGAGTTGAAGTCTGGATAATGATGCTGATCGTATGGTCTCGCACCGACGACAGATCTCGCAAATATCTGCCCTATCAACTATGGATGGTAGTATAGAGGACTACCATGGTTGCAACGGGTAACGGGGAATCAGGGTTCGATTCCGGAGAGGGAGCCTGAGAAATGGCTACCACATCCAAGGAAGGCAGCAGGCGCGTAAATTACCCAATCCCGGGACGGGGAGGTAGTGACGAGAAATAACAATATGAAACTCTTTAATGATGTTTCATAATTGGAATGAGTAGAGCATAAATCCTTCTACGAGGATCAAGTGGAGGGCAAGTCTGGTGCCAGCAGCCGCGGTAATTCCAGCTCCACTAGCGTATATTAAAATTGTTGCGGTTAAAACGTTCGAAGTTGATACTTGTCCAACACAGTCCGGCTCCGCCGACCCGGTCAACCCGTGGTCGGTGGGCCAAGTCGGAATCTGGTTGCGACTCAATGGTGTGGTAGGGCACCAAGTCTGTGTCATGGTGTGCCCTTCAACGGGTGCAAGTGTAACATAGAGCTCGACCGCTCACGTTTACCTTGAACAAATTAGAGTGCTTAAAGCAGGGTGCCCAAACGCCCTAGAATAATCTTGCATGGAATAATGGAATACGACCTTGGTCTAATCTTTCATTGGTTTGTACTCAGACCGGAGGTAATGATTAACAGAAGTAGTTGGGGACACTAGTATTACGGCGCGAGAGGTGAAATTCGTAGACCGTCGTAAGACTAACTAAAGCGAAGGCATTTGTCAAGGATGCTTTCTTTAATCAAGAACGAAAGTTAGAGGATCGAAGGCGATTAGATACCGCCCTAGTTCTAACCGTAAACGATGCCAACTAGCAATTGGGAGACGCTACAACCAGGTGCTCTCAGTAGCTTCCGGGAAACCAAAGTCAGGTTCCGGGGGAAGTATGGTTGCAAAGTTGAAACTTAAAGGAATTGACGGAAGGGCACCACAATGAAATGGAGCTTGCGGTTCAATTTGACTCAACACGGGAAAACTTACCAGGTCCGAACTTATGGAGGTGAGACAGATTAATAGCTCTTTCTCAAATTTAAGGGTAGTGGTGCATGGCCGTTCTTAGTTCGTGGATTGATTTGTCTGGTTAATTCCGATAACGAACGTGACTCACATATGCTAACTAGAACGCAGTCAGCGTTAATGCGTCGATGCCGATTGGAACGGGTTAGGACCTTTCGGTGGAGTATGACCTGACACCTTCGCTGTTCGTGTGCGCAAGTGCACTTACGGTACGCTGCTTAGCAGGACAATTTGTGTTTAGCAAAATGAGATCGAGCGATAACAGGTCCGTGATGCCCTTAGATGTTCTGGGCTACACGCGTGCTACAATGTGGGTAGCAGCGTGTCTCCTATTCCGAGAGGAACGGGAAATCACTCAAATACTCACTTAGTAGGGATTATGGATTGCAATGGTCCATATGAACTCGGAACTTCTAGTAAGTGCTGGTCATCAGCCAGCGTTGAATACGTCCCTGCCCTTTGTACACACCGCCCGTCGCTACTACCGATGGATTATTTAGTGAGGTCTTTGGAGATGATCGTTCGCTGGATCCTCGTGAACCGCGTCTGCTTTATCGAAGTTGACCGAACTTGATGATTTAGAGGAAGTAAAAGTCGTAACAAGGTTTCCGTAGGTGAACCTGCGGAAGGATCATTAGTGGCCAAGTGATCCTTCCAGAAGTCCGAACCTGCGGGTTGAGACTTCGGCACAAGTTGCCATATGATAATTGACGAAACACTATAGAAGTCCGAACCTGCGGGTTGAGACTTAGGCACAAGTTGCCATATGAACATTGACGAAACACTATGAAGTCCGAACCTGCGGGTTGAGACTTAGGCACAAGTTGCCTTATACATGACTTCGAACAAATACACAAGTCCGAACCTGCGGGTTGAGACTTAGGCACAAGTTGCCTTATACATGACTTCGAACAAATACACAAGTCCGAACCTGCGGGTTGAGACTTAGGCACAAGTTGCCATATGAAAGTTGACGAAACACTAACAAGTCCGAACCTGCGGGTTGAGACTTAGGCACACGTTGCCTTATACATGACTTCGAACAAATACACAAGTCCGAACCTGCGGGTTGAGACTTAGGCACAAGTTGCCTTATACATACATTGGCCAAATAAACAGAAGTCCGAACCTGCGGGTTGAGACTTAGGCACAAGTTGCCATATTATATTCGATCAAACACTAAGTAGTCCGAACCTGCGGGTTGAGACTCAAGACCGTAACAAGATGTCACTATACAAGTCCGAACCTAAGGGTTGAGACTTAATGCGATCTAGATACCAAGTTGACATCCAATACCTGTTGAGCAAAACCAAAGATTCCCTGTTCTCGAATGATTACACTATATAACAGGGAATCATGAAGAAATCAAGCAAGCGTGAAACAAAGTCATCACTTGGGCATGCTCGATAGCCAACCACATGACCTTAACCTAAGAGAGCATGCAAACCACATGATACCTATAAACGATTAACCCGCCCTAGTTCAATCGTTCACCAAGTGATGACTTCAGTATGGCTAAGAGAAAAACTTTTAAATGGGAAAAACTCTAAGTCCGAACCTCCGGGTTGAGACTTCCGCGTCGGAGGTGGGCGCACCTCCTATCCGAAAGATGATGAATCAGGGGTGTTCGGTCAGCAATGGTCGGATGCCCCGTCGTAGTCCAACTATGACAATCAAAGTCAAGACCTCCGGGTTGAGACTTTCCGCGAGTACAAGCATAAAGGAACACGGACCAAGCCGTACCGAGAGAATCGGTACTAGAGCCCTCGTGGTTCTACATTGAGAGAGCCCTCGTGGTTCTCATTAGGGGCTTTATGCAAGAAGTACTCAATACTGTGGTGTGAAGTATAAAGTATAGTCCTCGCCTGGTCCACGCTGCTTCGGCGGTCCTGGGTAAGATAGTTAATTCTAGCTTGCCCTATAGTGGAATGAGGACACTTAATGCTTCGTCTTTTAGCGGCGGCTAGACTCCTCCTCACGGGGAACGAGTTGACGCGCACAGCGGCGGCTTACGCACTATGGCAATCATGGATGCCTGAAGATTCCGTGAAGTTCTCCCCTGGTCCACGCTGCCTCGGCAGTCCTGGGTAAAATGGAATATTTCCAGCTTGCCCTATAGTGGAAGAGGACTATCCAACAATACAAAGTCAAGACCTCCGGGTTGAGACTTTCCGCGTCGGTGGTGTCGCGCACCGCCTATCCGAAAGATGGTGTAACAGGGGTGTTCGATCAGCAATGGTCGGATGCCCCGTCATAGTCCAACTATGACAACCAAAGTCAAGACCTCCGGGTTGAGACTTTCCGCGTCCGGAGGTACGCGTACCGCCTACCCGAAAGATGGTGTGCTTCTGGGGTATTCGATGAGTCGGATACCCCGTCGTAGTCCAACTATGACAATCAAAGTCAAGACCTCCGGGTTGAGACTTCCGCGTCCGGAGGTACGCGTACCGCCTACCCGAAAGATGGTGAATCAGGGGTGTTCGATCAGCAATGGTCGGATGCCCCGTCGTAGTCCAACTATGACAATCAAAGTCAAGACCTCCGGGTTGAGACTTTCTGCGAGTACAAGCATAAAGGAACACGGACCAAGCCGTACCGAGAGAATCGGTACTAGAGCCCTCGTGGTTCTACATTGAGAGAGCCCTCGTGGTTCTCATTAGGGGCTTTATGCAAGTCGTACTCAATACTGTGGTGTGAAGTATAAAGTATAGAGTCCTCCACTGGTCCACGCTGCTCCGGCGGTCCTGGGTAAGATAGTTCATTCTAGCTTGCCCTATGTGGAAGAGGACTCAATACCCTACCTGTTGAGCTTGAAACAAAGTCATCACTTGGGCATGCTCATATTGCCATACAATATTCCATTATCTACTAATGAGCATGCAGCTATATGATTATAACCTGTAAACGATTACCCCGCCGTAGTTCAGCGCTTCAACCAAGTGATGACTTCAGTATGGCTAGTGTGTGAAGTATAAAGTATAGTCCTCCCCTGGTCCACACTGCTTCGGCGGTCCTGGGTAAGATAGTTAGTTCTAGCTTGCCCTATGTGGAAGAGGACACCATACTTAATACTGTGGTGTAATGAACAAAGTATAGTCCTCCACTGGTCCACGCTGCTTTGCAGTCCTGGGTAAGATAGTTAATTCTAGCTTGCCCTATGTGGAAGAGGGCATACAAGACAAAGTATAGTTCTCCCCTGGTCCACGCTGCTCCGGCGGTCCTGGGTAAGATAGTTAATTCTAGCTTGCCCTATGTGGAAGAGAGCATACATGAACCAAGAACGAAGGTTATGATCGAGGAATGATTCGACAACTAACCGATGGTATGAAATGTGAAGAATTCAAGCAAGCAAACAATCAAGTCATCACTTGGGCATGCTCGATAGCCAACCTCATGACATTAACCTAGTAGAGCATGCGAAAACCAATATATATGTAAACGATGCCCCTCCCTAGTTCAGCGCTTCAACCAAGTGATGACTTCAGAATGGCTAAATCAAATCGGTTCAAAACATACCATCGGTACCCTATTGAAACACACAAGTCGATATCAAACCTCATGATTGTGTAGTCCTCCACTGGTCCACGCCGCTTCGGCGGTCCTGGGTAAGATAGTTCATTCTAGCTTGCCCTATGTGGAAGAGGGCACATTACTCAATACTGTGGTGTTATGAACAAAGTATAGTCCTCCACTGGTCCACGCTGCTTCGGCGGTCCTGGGTAAGATAGTTCATTCTAGCTTGCCCTATGTGGAAGAGGGCATACAAGACAAAGTATAGTTCTCCCCTGGTCCACGCTGCTTCGGCGGTCCTGGGTAAGATAGTTAAATCTAGCTTGCCCTATGTGGAAGAGAGCATACATGAACCAAGAACGAAGGTTATGATCGAGGAATGATTCGACAACTAACCGATGGTATCAAATGTGAAGAATTCAAGCAAGCACACAATCAAGTCATCACTTGGGCATGCTCGATAGCCAACCTCATGACATTAACCTAGTAGAGCATGCGAAAACCAATATATATGTAAACGATGCCCCTCCCTAGTTCAGCGCTTCAACCAAGTGATGACTTCAGAATGGCTAAATCAAATCGGTTCAAAACATACCATCGGTACCCTATTGAAACACACAAGTCGATATCAAACCTCATGATTGTGTAGTCCTCCACTGGTCCACGCCGCTTCGGCCGTCCTGGGTAAAATGGAACATTCCAGCTTGCCCTATGTGGAAGAGGGCACATTACTCAATACTGTGGTGTGAAGTATAAAGTTCAGTTCTCCCCTGGTCCACGCTGCTTCGGCGGTCCTGGGTAAGATAGTTCATTCTAGCTTGCCCTATGTGGAAGAGGACACTTAATACTTCGTCTCTAAGCGGCGGCTTGACTCCTCCCTACGGGGAACGGGTTTACGCGCACAGCGGCGGCTTACGCACTATGGCAGTCATGGATGCCTTACGTTTCTATGAAAAGTGTGTTCCTCCCCTGGTCCACGCTGCTTCGGCAGTCCTGGGTAAGATAGTTAGTTCTAGCTTGCCCTATGTGGAAGAGGACACGTAGACTTACTGTGGTGTGAAGTATAAGGTTCAGTTCTCCCCTGGTCCACGCCGCTTCGGCCGTCCTGGGTAAAATGGATTCATCCAGCTTGCCCTATGTGGAATGAGGACACTTTATGCTTCGTCTCTAAGCGGCGGCTTGCTCCTCCCTACGGGGAACGGGTATACGCGCACAGCGGCGGCTTACGTTATGGCAGTCATGGATGCCTTACGTTTCCATGAAAAGTGTGTTCCTCCCCTGGTCCACGCTGCTTCGGCAGTCCTGGGTAAGATAGTTAGTTCTAGCTTGCCCTATGTGGAAGAGGACACGTAGACTTACTGTGGTGTGAAGTATAAGGTTCAGTTCTCCCCTGGTCCACGCCGCTTCGGCCGTCCTGGGTAAAATGGATTAATCCAGCTTGCCCTATGTGGAATGAGGACACTTTATGCTTCGTCTCTAAGCGGCGGCTTGCTCCTCCCTACGGGGAACGGGTATACGCGCACAGCGGCGGCTTACGCAAGTTAGTCACCCTCGGCAGTGGATCACTCGGCTCATGGATCGATGAAGACCGCAGCTAACTGCGCGTCATAATGTGAACTGCAGGACACATGAACATTGATAAGTTGAACGCATATTGCACGTCGTGGGAACCTACCATGATGTACAGATGACTGAGCGCTTATATTTGAGAAATGTATCGCATACATTTAACTACGCCGTGACACCCGTCACGAGACGTGCACCATGATGTTAACTAGGGTCGCGACGACCCGCTAGCATTAAAGAACCCGTGGTTTACAATATACTGGCATTGGAATTCGAAGTATTTAGAGCGTCCGTGTTCCCGCGTGAGGCGGAAGTACGAGGAGAAGGCGTGCTTGTGGTGTCTGTGGTGGTGTTTACTGATGTCTAGCTTCAGCTTATTTATTTATTTAAATAGAAGCGAAGATGTCAAAGTAGCGTCGAAGCAGCAGCGGTAGCACAAATGATTCAAGTATGGAAGTTGACCAAAGGAACACAAACAAACTAGCGTATGGGCAATGGAAGGTATCAGTGAGTTAAACCACACGCGGGCTAACAGCCCGTTAACCGAGTCCAACGGTACATATTGGACATTGAAACAAAGTAGTCGCAAGCCAGATGTGACGATAACAACCGCAAGGTACATAAGCCTCAGTTCATGTGTGACAACCCCCTGAATTTAAGCATATTAATAAGGGGAGGAAAAGAAACCAACCGGGATTCCCTGAGTAGCTGCGAGCGAAACGGGAGAAGCTCAGCACGTAGGGGTGGCGGCCTGTCCGTCTATCCGATTCCGTGTACTGGTGCGTCTCACTATCCGTCATCTTAGCGCTTTTCAAGTCCAACTTGAATGTGGCTCAGAACCCATAGAGGGTGATAGGCCCGTAGAACAGCGCCCGTTGGATGATGGACCGAGCGTGCCATGGAGTCGTGTTGCTTGATAGTGCAGCACTAAGTGGGAGGTAAACTCCT
>NW_026689719.1:202500-225000 GCF_943734765.1 Anopheles ziemanni | reverse complement strand
GTACTTGGGGTTGGTTGAGGACTTGGTGAACAAACACTTGTTGTACACTCTCCGGATGTACTTCGGGTGTCACCTGTTGTCCGAGACCACTTGCATGGTTAGCAAGCGTTGTGGTCTAATGGCCCTACCGGGCAAACACTTTATGTTCGCGAGGACTTGGAGTGCTGGTAGTGGTTGGCGGACCCAACACTCTGGGTACCTCCGGGTACTTGGGGTTGGTTGAGAACTTGGTGAAGATACCCCTGTCACCTTGTTCGAGGCCACTTGCATGGTCGCAAGCGTTGTGATACAATGGCCCTACCGGGCAAACACTTTGGGTTCGCAAGGACTTGGAGTGCCGGGACGGGTTGGCGGATCCAACACTCTGGGTACCTCCGGGTACTTGGGGTTGGTTGAGGACTTGGTGAGCAAACACTTGATATACGTTCTTCGGATGTACTTCGGGTGTCACCTGTTGTCCGAGGCCACTTGCATGGTCAACGGTTGAGGTGGTGATGGCGGGTCGGTGCTGTAGGGTGCCGGCCTGTTGGCTGCCTTGGCCGGGTTGGTTGGTTAACACTTGATTGAGCTTGCACCCGAGGGTAATGGCACTTGAAGGTGGGTACTGGCCGGCTGACCTGGTGTGATGGTTGGTTGGTGAACACTTGGCGGTACTTGCACTTGGCTGTGCTTGGACTTGAAGGTGGGATCCGGCTGGCCTAGGCCATTGGTGGTTGGTTGGTGGGTTAGCCCTTAGCTGGGCTGGCTGGCTGGCTGGCCATCGGTGGTGTGGTGTGGTGAGGTGTGTGGAGTCGAGCATCGCGCGCCGTTGCCTTCTTCGGAGTGTTGTAGGTACGCAAGTGCTTGCAATGCAAAGAGGTTGGTGATGGAGTGACATTGCCTTCACCATGGAGTTGCGGGTACTTAGGTACTTGCAAGGAGATGGTGGTATGGTGGTGTTGCGTGTGTGGTGTTCGATTAGAAAGATATAATTTCTAAGTCCGGATTAGTGCTGTCAGTGGGGCCGCCGCTAACAGGTCCTGCACGGCCACCGTGGGGCTTGACTTGGCGCTATTCCGGACTTGGGGCGATCACGATGTCCCCGTGCGGGACTTAGAAGATGGAAGAACACAAGTACCCTTATCCCATGACTTGTGAGCGATTGGCATACGTTACCACATGAAGAGAAAAATTGGCTAAGTCCCGGATCCATATTATATGAACAGAATAATCGGCTAAGTCCCGGATCCATATTATATGAAGGGAAAAATCGGCTAAGTCCCGGATCCATATTATATGAAGGGAAAAATCGGCTAAGTCCCGGATCCATATTATATGAAGAGAAAAATCGGCTAAGTCCAGGATCCATATATGATAACCTAATAATCGGCTAAGTCCAGGATCCATATTATATGAAGAGAAAAATCGGCTAAGTCCAGGATCCATATATAATAACCTAATAATCGGCTAAGTCCAGGATCCATATAACATGAAGAGAAAAATCGGCTAAGTCCCAGATTGGGTCTGTCAGAAATACACTTCCAAGTTACCACACAAGCAAGCAAGATGGCCTAGTGATGGATCCATATGATATGAAGAGAAAAATCGGCTAAGTCCCAGATTGGGTCTGTCAGAAATACACTTCCAAGTTACCACACAAGCAAGCAAGATGGCCTAGTGATGGATCCATATGATATGAAGAAAAAAATCGGCTAAGTCCCAGATTGGGTCTGTCAGAAATACACTTCCAAGTTACCACACAAGCAAGCAAGATGGCCTAGTGATGGATCCATATGATATGAAGAGAAAAATCGGCTAAGTCCCAGATTGGGTCTGTCAGAAATACACTTCCAAGTTACCACACAAGCAAGCAAGATGGCCTAGTGATGGATCCATATGATATGAAGAGAAAAATCGGCTAAGTCCAGGATCCATATAATATGAAGAAAAAAATCGGCTAAGTCCCAGATTGGGTCTGTCAGAAATACACTTCCAAGTTACCACACAAGCAAGCAAGATGGCCTAGTGATGGATCCATATGATATGAAGAGAAAAATCGGCTAAGTCCCAGATTGGGTCTGTCAGAAATACACTTCCAAGTTACCACACACGCAAGCAAGATGGCCTAGTGATGGATCCATATGATATGAAGAGAAAAATCGGCTAAGTCCAGGATCCATATAATATGAAGAGAAAAATCGGCTAAGTCCCAGATTGGGTCTGTCAGAAATACACTTCCAAGTTACCACACAAGCAAGCAAGATGGCCTAGTGAAGGATCCATATGACATGAAGAGAAAAATCGGCTAAGTCCGAGATTGGGTCTGTCAGAAATACACTATCAAGTTACCACACAAGCAAGCAACATGGCCTAGTGATGGATCCATATAATATGAAGAGAAAAATCGGCTAAGTCCGAGATTGGGTCTGTCGGAAATACACTATCAAGTTACCACATGAGCAAGCAAGTTACCACATGAAGAGAAAGCCGGCAAAGTCCGGGAATGTTACCACATGAACTGGAAAATGGGCAAAAACCTACCTCTACAGGGAACGTGAATAAGTAAGGCTGTAGACATCGGATCGACAAGCCAAAGACTGATATGGTAAGGAAATGAGTAGTACAAGCTTTCCTGAGAGTTGCAGAGCTTAGACTGCATATGAACGGAAGTTATTAAGCGTCAAAGTCAGAAAAGTTGCCCGAAGGAACACAAGTTCCAACTTAGAGCATGAATACCGCCTAGACGGTAGGAGGTACGGCCAGGCTGAGGAATAAGAAAATGTTGGCCAACATGTTCCCTAACTATCCCCCGAAGACCGCAAAGCAATCCAACATCAACCAAGAAAGTTATAGCCCGATCAAGGAAACACCTACTTTGCACCGATTTTGCACCAAATACATGTACCAAGCACCTTCGGTTGCATACCTGCAGGGGTTTACCATAGTAGGCCATGGAAGACCGATATACCGAACATAATCACTTTCTATCTCCTCGGGTGTTGGAGGTAGCGCTTTGCGGTACAAGAACGAAAGTTAGACCATATCTTGGTGCATCTTTTTGCCCAAAAACACAAGACCCTATCTACCAAGGCAAGAAAGTTGTGTGGGGACAAAATGTCCAAAAGTGCCCAAAGTGGCACACTTGAACCATATATTCGAGAAAAACACAAGTGTGGGCCCGAGCTAGCAAGTTGAAATGTTCTGACCGTCAGTAGCCCTAGTTGAGGTGCACTTATCATTATATGAGGCCAACGTGCCAGCTAGTCTCTAAAGGGGCGATATGGGTGTTCCAAGGTTTGTACCCAATTGAGGAAAAAACAGGGTAAGGTACGGTGTACCGCGAATAACTCGGGCTATAGATGTCCGATCGATGAGTTTGGCATATGTATGGAAAGGTCTCGACGAGACCTAACTACCCTGAAAGTATGAAGGCAAAGACTTGAATGACCGGGAAGTTATTAAGTGCACAAGTGGTAAAGTTGCACCAAAGTCCATGTTACCCGAAGTGGTACATGAACACCCAATATTCGACCAAAACACAAGTTTAGAGACGAGCTAGCGAGCTACATTGTTCAGACCGTCAGTAGCCCGCATCAAGACACGCATTTCATTATATTGAGCCTAGCCGCTAGCTCGACTCGAAGTCGGTCATATGGTTGGTTGATGGTTTGGACCGACCACGTGGTGTACCAAGGTTATGTACCTTTCATGAATTAAAACTCTGGCTGTATGGCACTGAGCGACAAGCTAAGGTGTGATTTGGAATAGTCTTGAGTGGGACTATTTAGGAAAAATGCGAACAAAAAATCACAAAGTCCTTGGGCGAAGCTATTAGCGAAACATAGAGCAAATTGGTACCAAAAACTATGGAAATGGGACTTGAGTCAAAAATAACCGCAAGTTGGAGAAGAGATAGCAAGCTTGCGTAGAACATTTATAACTAGTGCGTGGTATGACCAACAAAAATGTGTATGGGGCCAAGGCGCTGGCTGGCCTCCAAAGTGGTGATATGGGCGATTCAAAGTTTGTACCCAAGTATGAACAAGTATGGAAAAAACAGGGTAAGGTACCAAGTACCATGAATAACTTCGGCTGTAGATGGCCTAGCGAGGCAAACCGCATATCGTTGGAAAGGTATTGGGGAGACCTATCTACCCTGAAAGTTTCATGAGGCTGAGTTGAAAGACCACGGAGATATTAGGTGATGATGGTCCAATTCGGGGACCAAGTCGCAGGAAATGGCACTTGACCAAAATCACGCTTGGAAGGTGAATACCGGCTTACCGGTAAGAGATAGCGACTTGGCGTAGAATATTCATAAGTTGGGCGTGTAAAGACGCAACTTTCATTATATGGGGGCAACCCGGTCAGGGTGCTCCAAGTCGGTCGTTTGGTCGGTTTATGGTTTGGGCCGACCATGTGGTGTACCAAGAAGAGGTACCTTTCATGAATTATAACTCGGTCAGTTTGCCACCGAGCGACAAGTTGCGATGTGATTTGGAATGGTCTTGAGTGGGACTATCAAGCAAAAATACAAATAGAAAATCAGCTTGTCCATGGCCGAAGCTATTAGTGAAACATATAGCAAAATGGGTCCAAAAACGAATGAAATGGGACTTGGACCAAGAATAACGGCAAGTTGGAGAAGAGATAGCAAGTTGACGTAGAACATTTATATTTTGGGTATAGTATGACCAACAAAAAAGTATTTGGGGCCAAGGTGCTGGCTGGCCTCCAAAGTGGAGATATGGGCGATACAAAGTTTGTACCCAAGTACGAACAAGTATGGAAAAAACAGGGTAAGGTACCAAGTACCATTAATAACTTCGGCTGTAGACGGCCGAGCGAGGCAAACGGCTCACCGTTGGAAAGGTCTTGGGGACACCTATCTACCCTGAAAGTTTTATGAGGCTGAGTTGAAAGACCACGGAGATATTAGGTGATGATGGTCCAATTCGGGGACCAAGTCGCAGGAAATGGCACTTGACCAAAATCACCCTTGGAAGGTGAATACCGGCTTACCGGTAAGAGATAGCGACTTGGCGTAGAATATTCATAAGTTGGGCGTGTAGAGACGCAACTTTCATTATATGGGGGCAACCCGGTCAGGGTGCTCCAAGTCGGTCGTTTGGTCGGTTTATGGTTTGGGCCGACCACGTGGTGTACCAAGGTGAGGTACCTTTCATGAATTATAACTCGGTCAGTTTGCCACCGAGCAACAAGTTGCGGTGTGTTTTGGAATGGTCTTGAGTGGGACTATCAAGGAAAAATACAAGTAGAAAATCAGCTTGTCCATGGCCGAAACTATTAGTGAAACATATAGCAAAATGGGTCCAAAAACGAATGAAATGGGTCTTGGACCAAGAATAACGGCAAGTTGGAGAAGAGATAGCAAGTTGGCGTAGAACAATTATATTTGGTGCATGGTATGACCAACAAAAAAGTATATGGGGCCAAGGTGCTGGCTGGCCTCCAAAGTGAAGATATGGGCGATCCAAAGTTTGTACCCAAGTATGGCAAAAACTGGTAGAGGTACCTTTCATGAATTACTGCTCAGGCTGTATGGCACTTAGCGGGACGCTTGGCTCTGGTATGGAATAGTCTTGAGTGGGACTATCAAGGAAAAATACGAACAAAAAATCACCATGTCCACGGACGAAGGTATTAGCGAAACTTAGTGCGAAATAGCGACCAAGTCGCTGGAAATGGCCCTTGGACCAAGTATACCGTCAAGGCGGTACGAGATAGCGAGTTGACGTGGAACATTTATAAGTTTGCCTACACGAGACGAAAGTTTAGTTATATGGGGCCAACCCGCTCAGGGTTGTCCAAGTCGGTCATATGGCTGATCGAAATTTTCGACCAAGTACTGAGAAAACAGGGTAAGGTACCGTGTACCTCGAATAACTTCGGCTGTAGATGTCCGAGCGAGGCAAACGGCATAGCGTTGGAAAGGTCTTGAGGTGTTCTAGGCACCCTGAAAGTTTGAAAAGGCTACCTGCAAAACTCGTGGAGATATTAGAGAAACATAGGGCCCAAAAGATACCAAGTCGCAGGAAATGGGCCCTCCATGAACACCCTAAAATCCCAATTACGGCTAAGTTGCAGGCCAGCTAGCGAAGTTAAATGTTCTAGGCATAACTAGAACACGTTAATGCGCAACTTTTTGAATCAGAACTTTTTTCGATATCTGGCCTCCAAAGGGGGGATATGGGCGATCAAAGGATTTTTCCAAGTTTCGGTACTTTTTACGGTATCGCTCATAGCTCCGGCTGTATGCAAGCAAATGACTACCTAAGATATGATTTGGAAAGGTATTGAGCAGTACTAACTTACGTTAGAACACAGCGAAGCGCTATCGGTTCATGGCAAGGCCGATATAAGCAGTCAAAGATGAAAAATGTTGACAAAATGAACAAAAATTACCTTGGTACGCGAATAGCGGCCAGGGATGAAGAGGTACGAAGGTGGTGTAGAAGAATTATAATTAGGGCTTGGTACGCTCTAAAAGTTTGCCGAAGACCGCAAAGCGCTCACACCCATAGAAAGTGGCCATTCGGGCCGAACAGTGCGTGCAAAGAGGTGAAAATGCAAAAATTGCACTTTGAGGGGCGATTTGCGGGGGGAAGGAGGGGTCGGAGGGCAAAATGTCCCTTGACCAAAAAGTCTTATCTCGTCGAGATCTACAACATTGCCGAAGACCGCAAAGCGCTAGCTCGCAATCGAAAAATCGAGAATTTGAAAATTTTCTAAGTCTTGGGCTCCCTAAGGAAAAGTTTCAAAAATCACGTTTGTCCCCAATTTTGAAGGGGAAGGAGTCGGTTCCGGGGCATGGTGTCTTCGGCAAAAAGTCTTATCTTTTTGCGTACTTTCGACTAGTTCAATAAAAATTTTTGACCCAAAATTTGTTCGGCGGACCCCTAGGTCGAAAAACCCGAAAAAAGTCGAAAAAAGTCGAAAATGTCGAAAAATGAGAAAACCTCATATTCGGACTCTACACGAGCCCCAGATATTGAAAAGTGAAATCCGCGGTCGATTTGGAACAAAAAATTGACCTAGGCAAAGTTGTATGGAGGTAGGGACCCCTGAGAAAAAAGTTTGGTCCCGAGGCTCCTTGGACCACCAAGTCCCTAGGTCGGACCAAAATCGGAAAAAATCCGACCAAAGTCGAAAGTGTCGAAAATTTTAAAAAACCCCTTTTGGGGCCCTATGGCCTCCCTAGATAATGAAAAGTGAGGTCCGCGGCCGATCCGGAAGAAAAACTTGACCTAGGCAAACTTGTATGACGGTGGGGACCCAAAAAAATTTCGATGAGTGTAGTTTAGACAGGCCGGAAAATGTATCGGTGGTGCGTATCAAGGGACGTCTTTTAGTTCTATGGGGTGGTGGTCGTCGAACAAAGTCGCCTAGGTCGACCACCAGAAAGACCAGTCGTGTTGTAATGGATGTTTTGGCCACTTTACTAGGGAAACCTAGTAGGTCGAAGCAAATTTGGGGTTCGAGATGAGTTGGTGAAAGTTGGTCCAACCTAGGTGTGCTTGGTGGAGGTTGACCATGAAAGTAGAGCATGATGGGAATGACCATAACTTTGGTTCTAGATGTCGGATCGGTACACTTTCGGCAGTTTTGGAAAGGTGAAGGCCTGCTCTAGCTATGTTTCCTACCAAGCTAAGCGCCTACTAGTGACCCGGAGGAGGTATTAAGGGTCAAAGGCAAAAAGGGGTACCCTAAAGTGCATGTGACCAAGAAAATGGGAAAAACGGTATCGCCTATAGCTCAGGCTGTATGGCTCGGATCGGAAAGCTTGGATATGCGTTGGAAAGGTCTTGACGAGCGCTAGCTATGTGTCCTACCAAGCGAAGCGCTAGGTGTTGAGCAAGTCGGTCATATTAGTGGGCAAAGGTGAAAAATGGTGGTTTAGAGGCGAAAATTCACCTTATGATCGAAAATAGCGGGCGAACGATAAGAGCTACGAACACGGCGTAGAACAATCATAAGTACGTTACCACAAGACCTAACTTTGGCCAATATAGAGCGAGAAGATCGGAGGTACCCATCAGGGTGATATGGCTGGTTCAAAGTTGGACCAAAACGAGACTTGAGAAATGGATTGAAACACGGTATCGCGAATAACTCAGGCTGTATGGAACGGATCGACAAGCTTAGATCAGTGTTGGAAAGGTCGAACCGAGCGCTAACTATAATCCCAAACAACCGAAGCGCTAAGTGTTGAGCAAAACTGAGTTATTAAGCGACAAAGTGGAAAAATAATACCAAAATGGCCAAAAATCACACAAGACCAAGAATACCGAGCAGGCGGTAAGAGATAGCGGGTTGACGTAGAATACTTATAAGTTTGCCTCTACGAGACCTAAAAGTCGGCCATAGAAAGCGAGAAGATCGGACCACTCTGGAAGGGTGATACGAGTGGTCAAAAATTGGCAAAAATGAAACATGGCTAAAATGGATTTGACTTGTGCACCATATAGCTCCGGCTGTATGGCATGGATTGTTAAGCTAGGATATGTTTTGGAAAGGTAACACCCAGCGCTAGATACGACTAGAAGAAAGCAAAGCGCTAACTAGCATGATTTGGAAGTTATTAAGCGTCAAAGTCGAAAAATGTTACCAAAATTGAAACTCGAGTACATTGGGCCAAAAAGTACAAGTTGTGAAATTTGGACTTACGAGTAAAATACCGAGCAGGCGGTAAGAGATAGAGACTTGGTGTAGAACAATTATAAGTTGGGCATGTTATAACCTATATTTGGCCCGAACATAGTCTCGAGATCGGTGGTACCTAAAAGGGTGGTACAGGTGTTAGATGGTTTTCCCAGAGCATAAGCTCCACATGATATGGAAAACGGGAAACATCATAACTTCGGCTGTATGGCATGGAATGGAACGAACAAGGTATCGATGGAAAGAGAAAAGGTAGCGCTAACTATAATTCCTTCCAAGCAAAGCGCTAGCATGTGACCGTTTGGGTGTTATTGTGAGTCAAAGTCTGAAATTGTTACCACGAGAGGCGAAAATCCAACTAAGTCCATGAATACCGGGCTGGCGGTAAGAGATACGGCTTGGCCGTAGAACATTTATAAGTTGGCCAAGACAAGGCCTAAGTTTCGTCCATAGACGACAAGAAGATCGAAGATACCTGAAGGTGAGATATGGGCGTCCCAAAGTGGGCCTTTGAAAAAGTGACAAACTTCCCTTATAACAGCATACACCAAATATCTCTGGCTCTATGGCACCGAATAAGAAGTTGAGCTCAGCGACAGAAAGGTGATAGTCAGCGCTAAATATCATACGAACAGAGTGAAGCGCTAAAGGGAAAGGATCTTGGTGATATAAGGTGACAAAGTCGAGAAAAGTTGCCTCAAAATCATGAAAAATGTGAAAAAATGGCTAAGTCCCGGGTGCCTTAAGGGCAGGTTAATCGAATGTACCGAGCTGGCGGTACGAGATAGAGACTTGGTGTAGAACAATTATATGTTTGGCATGGCAAGACCTACATTCGGCCAATACAAAGTGAGAAGATCAAAGATACCCGCAAGGGTGATATTGGTGTCCAAAGGAAAAAAGCACTAAGTCTTGGGAAACTTATATGAAGAAAAAGGACCCTGATGGGTCATATGGGATGGATCGAAAAATCGGCTAAGTCCCAAAATGGGGATGTCAGAACTACACTCATGTGTTACCACATCAAGCAAGGCAAACTTATATGAAGCAAAGGACCCTGATGGGTCATATGGTATTGATCGAAAAATCGGCTAAGTCCCAAAATGGGGATGTCAGAACTACACTCAAATGTTACCACACCAAGCAAGGCAAACTTATATGAAGCAAAGGACCCTGATGGGTCATATGGTATTTTACGAAAAATCGGCTAAGTCCCAAAATGGGGATGTCAGAACTACACTCAAATGTTACCACACCAAGCAAGGCAAACTTATATGAAGCAAAGGACCCTGATGGGTCATATGGTATGGATCGAAAAATCGGCTAAGTCCCAAAATGGGGATGTCAGAACTACACTCAAATGTTACCACACCAAGCAAGGCAAACTTATATGAAGCAAAGGACCCTGATGGGTCATATGGTATGGATCGAAAAATCGGCTAAGTCCCAAAATGGGGATGTCAGAACTACACTCAAATGTTACCACACCAAGCAAGGCAAACTTATATGAAGCAAAGGACCCTGATGGGTCATATGGTATTTTACGAAAAATCGGCTAAGTCCCAAAATGGGGATGTCAGAACTACACTCAAATGTTACCACACCAAGCAAGGCAAACTTATATGAAGGAAAGGACCCTGATGGGTCATATGGTATTTTACGAAAAATCGGCTAAGTCCCAAAATGGGGATGTCAGAACTACACTCAAATGTTACCACACCAAGCAAGGCAAACTTATATGAAGCAAAGGACCCTGATGGGTCATATGGTATTTTACGAAAAATCGGCTAAGTCCCAAAATGGGGATGTCAGAACTACACTCAAATGTTACCACACCAAGCAAGGCAAACTTATATGAAGCAAAGGACCCTGATGGGTCATATGGTATTTTACGAAAAATCGGCTAAGTCCCAAAATGGGGATGTCAGAACTACACTCAAATGTTACCACACCAAGCAAGGCAAACTTATATGAAGGAAAGGACCCTGATGGGTCATATGGTATTTTACGAAAAATCGGCTAAGTCCCAAAATGGGGATGTCAGAACTACACTCAAATGTTACCACACCAAGCAAGGCAAACTTATATGAAGGAAAGGACCCTGATGGGTCATATGGTATTTTACGAAAAATCGGCTAAGTCCCAAAATGGGGATGTCAGAACTACACTCAAATGTTACCACACCAAGCAAGGCAAACTTATATGAAGGAAAGGACCCTGATGGGTCATATGGTATTTTACGAAAAATCGGCTAAGTCCCAAAATGGGGATGTCAGAACTACACTCAAATGTTACCACACCAAGCAAGGCAAACTTATATGAAGCAAAGGACCCTGATGGGTCATATGGTATTTTACGAAAAATCGGCTAAGTCCCAAAATGAGGATGTCAGAACTACACTCAAATGTTACCACACCAAGCAAGGCAAACTTATATGAAGCAAAGGACCCTGATGGGTCATATGGTATGGATCGAAAAATCGGCTAAGTCCCAAAATGGGGATGTCAGAACTACACTCAAATGTTACCACACCAAGCAAGGCAAACTTATATGAAGCAAAGGACCCATATGGGTCATATGGTATTTTACGAAAAATCGGCTAAGTCCCAAAATGATGATGTCAGAACTACACTCAAATGTTACCATACCAAGCAAGGCAAACTTATATGAAGGAAAGGACCCATATGGGTCATATGGTATTTTACGAAAAATCGGCTAAGTCCCAAAATGAGGATGTCAGAACTACACTAAAAAGTTACCACACCAAGCAAGGCAAAGTACCTAGGTGAACCCTAGGAAGAAACACGGACCAAGTCAGATGGCCTAAGACAATAGAACAAGTGACCTAGGCAAAGTTGTATGGCGCTGAGGACCCTGAAAAATCTGGTTAGTGTAGTTTAGACAGGGTAGGTTTTTGGGTCGGCCGAACCCCCTTATTTTGGGTTTTGGCCTCATCAAGAAGCTACACCTAGGCAAACTGCCTAGGGTGAAAGTGCGAAGACCAATCGAATAGTAAGACAAGTTTTGACCGATCGCCCTAGGCAAGCTTGTATGAAGAAAGGGACCCTAAGGGTCATATGGAAATACATGAAAAATCGGCTAAGTCCCAAAATTGGGATGTCAGAACTACACTAAAAAGTTACCACATCAAGCAAGGCAAACTACCTAGGTGAACCCTAGCAAGAAACACGGACCAAGTCAGATGGCCTAAGTCAAGAGTGCAAGTGACCTAGGCAAAGTTGTATGACGGTGAGGACCCTGAAAAATCTGGTTAGTGTAGTTTAGACAGGGGAGGTTTTTGGGTCGGCTGAACCTCCTTATTTTGGGTTTTGACCTCCTCAAGAAGCTACACCTAGGCAAACTGCCTAGGGTGAAAGTGCGAAGACCAATCGAATAGTAAGACAAGTTTTGACCGATCGCCCTAGGCAAGCTTGTATGAAGAAAGGGACCCTATGGGTCATATGGAAATACATGAAAAATCGGCTAAGTCCCAAAATTGGGATGTCTGAACTACACTAAAAAGTTACCACATCAAGCAAGGCAAAGTACCTAGGTGAACCCTAGCAAGAAACACGGACCAAGTCAGATGGCCTAAGTCAAGAGAACAAGTGACCTAGGCAAAGTTGTATGACGGTGAGGACCCTGAAAAATCTGGTTAGTGTAGTTTAGACAGGGGAGGTTTTTGGGTCGGCTGAACCTCCTTATTTTGGGTTTTGACCTCCTCAAGAAGCTACACCTAGGCAAACTGCCTTGGGTGAAAGTGCGAAGACCAATCGAATAGTAAGACAAGTTTTGACCGATCGCCCTAGGCAAGCTTGTATGAAGAAAGGGACCCTATGGGTCATATGGAAATACATGAAAAATCGGCTAAGTCCCAAAATTGGGATGTCTGAACTACACTAAAAAGTTACCACATCAAGCAAGGCAAAGTACCTAGGTGAACCCTAGGAAGAAACACGGACCAAGTCAGATGGCCTAAGTCAAGAGTACAAGTGACCTAGGCAAAGTTGTATGGCGCTGAGGACCCTGAAAAATCGGGTTAGTGTAGTTCAGACAGGGGAGGTTTCTGGGTCGGCTGAACCTCCTTATTTCGGGTTTTGGCCTCCTCAAGAAGACAGACCTAGGCAAAGTGCCTAGGGTGAAAGTGCGAAGACCAATCGAATAGTAAGACAAGTTTTGACCGATCGCCCTAGGCAAGCTTGTATGAAGAAAGGGACCCTATGGGTCATATGGAAATATACGAAAAATCGGCTAAGTCCCGAAATTGGGATGTCTGAACTACACTATAAAGTTACCACATCAAGCAAGGCAAAGTACCTAGGTGAACCCTAGGAAGAAACACGGACCAAGTCAGATGGCCTAAGTCAAGAGTACAAGTGACCTAGGCAAAGTTGTATGGCGCTAAGGACCATGAAAAATCGGGTTAGTGTAGTTAAGACAGGGGAGGTTTCAGGGTCGGCTGGACCTCCTTATTTCGGGTTTTGGCCTCCTCAAGAAGACAGACCTAGGCGAACTGCCTAGGGTGAAAGTGCGAAGACCAATCGAATAGTAAGACAAGTTTTGACCGATCGCCCTAGGCAAGCTTGTATGAAGAAAGGGACCCTATGGGTCATATGGAAATACATGAAAAATCGGCTAAGTCCCAAAATTAGGATGTCTGAACTACACTAAAAAGTTACCACATCAAGCAAGGCAAAGTACCTAGGTGAACCCTAGGAAGAAACACGGACCAAGTCGGATGGCCTAAGTCAAGAGTACAAGTGACCTAGGCAAAGTTGTATGGCGCTGAGGACCCTGAAAAATCGGGTTAGTGTAGTTCAGACAGGGGAGGTTTCAGGGTCGGCCGAACCTCCTTATTTCGGGTTTTGGCCTCCTCAAGAAGACAGACCTAGGCGAACTGCCTAGGGTGAAAGTGCGAAGACCAATCGAATAGTAAGACAAGTTTTGACCGATCGCCCTAGGCAAGCTTGTATGAAGAAAGGGACCCTATGGGTCATATGGAAATATACGAAAAATCGGCTAAGTCCCAAAATTGGGATGTCAGAACTACACTATAAAGTTACCACATTAGCAAGGCAGACTTGTATGAAGAACGGGACCCTGGTGAAAGTAGCAAATATCCCAAACCGAACATGAATATTATACACACAAGAGTACGAACATAAAGGAACACGGACCAAGCGTACCGAGAGAATCGGTACTATAGAACCCTCGTGGTTCTACACAAAGACTTTATGTTAGGGGTTCAAGCCCCATAGTACTCAAACGGTGACAGTAGCAAATATCCCAAAACGAACGTGAATCTTATTCACAAGAGTACGAACATAAAGGAACACGGACCAAGCGTACCGAGAGAATCGGTACTATAGAGCCCTCGTGGTTCTACACAAAGACTTTATGTTCGGGGTTCACACCCCAAATCGAACGTGGAATTTACTTTCTGATGGTCATGCGGTCGTCCAAAGGGGTCTAGTATCCTGGGATGACAGCATCACGGGCACAGCTCGTATCAAAACAGTCGAAGAGGCCCGCGAAAGCTTGCTTTCCATGGCTATGCGATGCACAAATTGAGTTTACTCACCGTAGTATAAAACGAACGAACCGAACCTATCCGAGTAGGGATAATGGGCGCAGTAACATACTTCTGTGACCCAGCGAGAGTTGAACGAGGTGACATGAACTGTCAGTGGCTTATATCAGATGGGATACATACATGAGATTGCTTTCAAATCTACACTCGAAAACCTAACCAAGTAAAAGCGAACGTGGGGAGGATTCGAAACCGGTAACGAAATCTTAAGCTGGAAAGAGTCATCACTATGGATACATATTATGCGAAACCAATCAAGTGCTCATTACTGATCCAAAACCGAAGAGCACTAGTGAACACCTTAATCTCACCCTAGTTCACATCCAAGTGATCGACCACGTGTGTGAAGCAAAGACCAATCGAATTCCTGAATGAACCGAACACTATGAACAAATGGCCAAAAACGTTATAACTATCCAAACATACTACTATCTAGCGAAAGTCATCACGATGGAACCATACCATGATCTTTAACCTATAGCGCTCACCATATTCCTACCCAGAGTGCAAGTGAACAGATTGCTCACCCCTACCCAGTTCACAACCACGTGATCGACTAACATACCGAGGTTACCACAAGTCAAAGTTATACGTTTACAAGCGCAAGACCAATCGAAAACCCCGAAAGCAATCTCGACCCAAAATGTATTATCCGTGAGTGTAGTCGAGTCTCGTACTCGTCATCTGTAATCGTCGGATAGAATATCCAGTACACGGTTGTCTTTCCAAATGAAATCTACATACAGAACTCGCTCTTGGCAAATGGGTGGCATTGGCGCAATCAGGAGCGAGTTCCCGTCCGGGTGCCAAGTGATTGGCAAATGTCTGGGGGAAAGCAACCATATGTTGATTTGTCTGTTAGTGTACTGGGTGTTTGAGGTATGTAGTATCCACGCTTGGTTGGGTGTGTCAGAGGACCGTGAATGCGTTCGCAACCCCAATTGGGGTACATCGGGAATGATTTTGTGGAACCGATGTGCCCGGCACACACTAAGTTTTGTTGCAAGTTAATAGTGTGCCATGTCCGGGGGGGTTGTGATTAAACTCTGGTGAATTGCGTACTGTGGTGATTGGGGTATGAAAGCCCCGCAGTTGCAATGATCGGACGCGCCTAGCGTGTCCTTTAGTTGATGGTAGGGAAATGAAGGCCCTTGTCAGCTCACCTAAGTATTCATGGAAGTTTGGCATAAGGTCGCTGTGGTAGGGGTATGAAGGCCCCGTCAGCGCATGCACAATCGGGCGCACGAGCGCTTAGCGGAGTCGAATGCCGCTCAAGTGCCTGTCCGGTGCATCGGGTGTGTGTGATACGAGGGCAATGAGGTTCGCACGGGGGCTCGCCTCCCGTGTGCTACCGGACTTGACAACATATAGAACGTGGTGTTTGCTCCTCCGGGTGCAATGGGACAATGAACATTCGAACGCAAAGTCGGAATTCTGGTTGATCCTACCAGTAATATACGCTCGTCTCAAAGGTTAAGCCATGCATGTCTAAGTACAAACAGATTTAATGTGAAACCGCATAAGGCTCAGTATAACAGCTATAATTTACGAGATCATCAACCTAGTTACTTGGATAACTGTGGAAAATCTAGAGCTAATACATGCAACATGCCAGGACCCTCGCGGGAACTGGTGCACTTATTAGTCAAACCAATCGCGGGTTCTCCGTGTCATTGAGTTGAAGTCTGGATAATGATGCTGATCGTATGGTCTCGCACCGACGACAGATCTCGCAAATATCTGCCCTATCAACTATGGATGGTAGTATAGAGGACTACCATGGTTGCAACGGGTAACGGGGAATCAGGGTTCGATTCCGGAGAGGGAGCCTGAGAAATGGCTACCACATCCAAGGAAGGCAGCAGGCGCGTAAATTACCCAATCCCGGGACGGGGAGGTAGTGACGAGAAATAACAATATGAAACTCTTTAATGATGTTTCATAATTGGAATGAGTAGAGCATAAATCCTTCTACGAGGATCAAGTGGAGGGCAAGTCTGGTGCCAGCAGCCGCGGTAATTCCAGCTCCACTAGCGTATATTAAAATTGTTGCGGTTAAAACGTTCGAAGTTGATACTTGTCCAACACAGTCCGGCTCCGCCGACCCGGTCAACCCGTGGTCGGTGGGCCAAGTCGGAATCTGGTTGCGACTCAATGGTGTGGTAGGGCACCAAGTCTGTGTCATGGTGTGCCCTTCAACGGGTGCAAGTGTAACATAGAGCTCGACCGCTCACGTTTACCTTGAACAAATTAGAGTGCTTAAAGCAGGGTGCCCAAACGCCCTAGAATAATCTTGCATGGAATAATGGAATACGACCTTGGTCTAATCTTTCATTGGTTTGTACTCAGACCGGAGGTAATGATTAACAGAAGTAGTTGGGGACACTAGTATTACGGCGCGAGAGGTGAAATTCGTAGACCGTCGTAAGACTAACTAAAGCGAAGGCATTTGTCAAGGATGCTTTCTTTAATCAAGAACGAAAGTTAGAGGATCGAAGGCGATTAGATACCGCCCTAGTTCTAACCGTAAACGATGCCAACTAGCAATTGGGAGACGCTACAACCAGGTGCTCTCAGTAGCTTCCGGGAAACCAAAGTCAGGTTCCGGGGGAAGTATGGTTGCAAAGTTGAAACTTAAAGGAATTGACGGAAGGGCACCACAATGAAATGGAGCTTGCGGTTCAATTTGACTCAACACGGGAAAACTTACCAGGTCCGAACTTATGGAGGTGAGACAGATTAATAGCTCTTTCTCAAATTTAAGGGTAGTGGTGCATGGCCGTTCTTAGTTCGTGGATTGATTTGTCTGGTTAATTCCGATAACGAACGTGACTCACATATGCTAACTAGAACGCAGTCAGCGTTAATGCGTCGATGCCGATTGGAACGGGTTAGGACCTTTCGGTGGAGTATGACCTGACACCTTCGCTGTTCGTGTGCGCAAGTGCACTTACGGTACGCTGCTTAGCAGGACAATTTGTGTTTAGCAAAATGAGATCGAGCGATAACAGGTCCGTGATGCCCTTAGATGTTCTGGGCTACACGCGTGCTACAATGTGGGTAGCAGCGTGTCTCCTATTCCGAGAGGAACGGGAAATCACTCAAATACTCACTTAGTAGGGATTATGGATTGCAATGGTCCATATGAACTCGGAACTTCTAGTAAGTGCTGGTCATCAGCCAGCGTTGAATACGTCCCTGCCCTTTGTACACACCGCCCGTCGCTACTACCGATGGATTATTTAGTGAGGTCTTTGGAGATGATCGTTCGCTGGATCCTCGTGAACCGCGTCTGCTTTATCGAAGTTGACCGAACTTGATGATTTAGAGGAAGTAAAAGTCGTAACAAGGTTTCCGTAGGTGAACCTGCGGAAGGATCATTAGTGGCCAAGTGATCCTTCCAGAAGTCCGAACCTGCGGGTTGAGACTTCGGCACAAGTTGCCATATGATAATTGACGAAACACTATAGAAGTCCGAACCTGCGGGTTGAGACTTAGGCACAAGTTGCCATATGAACATTGACGAAACACTATGAAGTCCGAACCTGCGGGTTGAGACTTAGGCACAAGTTGCCTTATACATGACTTCGAACAAATACACAAGTCCGAACCTGCGGGTTGAGACTTAGGCACAAGTTGCCTTATACATGACTTCGAACAAATACACAAGTCCGAACCTGCGGGTTGAGACTTAGGCACAAGTTGCCATATGAAAGTTGACGAAACACTAACAAGTCCGAACCTGCGGGTTGAGACTTAGGCACACGTTGCCTTATACATGACTTCGAACAAATACACAAGTCCGAACCTGCGGGTTGAGACTTAGGCACAAGTTGCCTTATACATACATTGGCCAAATAAACAGAAGTCCGAACCTGCGGGTTGAGACTTAGGCACAAGTTGCCATATTATATTCGATCAAACACTAAGTAGTCCGAACCTGCGGGTTGAGACTCAAGACCGTAACAAGATGTCACTATACAAGTCCGAACCTAAGGGTTGAGACTTAATGCGATCTAGATACCAAGTTGACATCCAATACCTGTTGAGCAAAACCAAAGATTCCCTGTTCTCGAATGATTACACTATATAACAGGGAATCTTGAAGAAATCAAGCAAGCGTGAAACAAAGTCATCACTTGGGCATGCTCGATAGCCAACCACATGACCTTAACCTAAGAGAGCATGCAAACCACATGATACCTATAAACGATTAACCCGCCCTAGTTCAATCGTTCACCAAGTGATGACTTCAGTATGGCTAAGAGAAAAACTTTTAAATGGGAAAAACTCTAAGTCCGAACCTCCGGGTTGAGACTTCCGCGTCGGAGGTGGGCGCACCTCCTATCCGAAAGATGGTGAATCAGGGGTGTTCGATCAGCAATGGTCGGATGCCCCGTCGTAGTCCAACTATGACAATCAAAGTCAAGACCTCCGGGTTGAGACTTTCCGCGAGTACAAGCATAAAGGAACACGGACCAAGCCGTACCGAGAGAATCGGTACTAGAGCCCTCGTGGTTCTACATTGAGAGAGCCCTCGTGGTTCTCATTAGGGGCTTTATGCAAGTCGTACTCAATACTGTGGTGTGAAGTATAAAGTATAGTCTTCGCCTGGTCCACGCTGCTTCGGCGGTCCTGGGTAAGATAGTTAATTCTAGCTTGCCCTATAGTGGAATGAGGACACTTAATGCTTCGTCTTTTAGCGGCGGCTAGACTCCTCCTCACGGGGAACGAGTTGACGCACACAGCGGCGGCTTACGCACTATGGCAATCATGGATGCCTGAAGATTCCGTGAAGTTCTCCCCTGGTCCACGCTGCCTCGGCAGTCCTGGGTAAAATGGAATATTTCCAGCTTGCCCTATAGTGGAAGAGGACTATCCAACAATACAAAGTCAAGACCTCCGGGTTGAGACTTTCCGCGTCGGTGGTGTCGCGCACCGCCTATCCGAAAGATGGTGTAACAGGGGTGTTCGATCAGCAATGGTCGGATGCCCCGTCATAGTCCAACTATGACAACCAAAGTCAAGACCTCCGGGTTGAGACTTTCCGCGTCCGGAGGTACGCGTACCGCCTACCCGAAAGATGGTGTGCTTCTGGGGTATTCGATGAGTCGGATACCCCGTCGTAGTCCAACTATGACAATACAAAGTCAAGACCTCCGGGTTGAGACTTCCGCGTCGGAGGTGCGCGCACCGCCTACCCGAAAGATGATGAATCAGGGGTGTTCGATCAGCAATGGTCGGATGCCCCGTCGTAGTCCAACTATGACAATCAAAGTCAAGACCTCCGGGTTGAGACTTCCGCGTCCGGAGGTACGCGTACCGCCTACCCGAAAGATGGTGAATCAGGGGTGTTCGATCAGCAATGGTCGGATGCCCCGTCGTAGTCCAACTATGACAATCAAAGTCAAGACCTCCGGGTTGAGACTTTCTGCGAGTACATGCATAAAGGAACACGGACCAAGCCGTACCGAGAGAATCGGTACTAGAGCCCTCGTGGTTCTACATTGAGAGAGCCCTCGTGGTTCTCATTAGGGGCTTTATGCAAGTCGTACTCAATACTGTGGTGTGAAGTATAAAGTATAGAGTCCTCCACTGGTCCACGCTGCTCCGGCGGTCCTGGGTAAGATAGTTCATTCTAGCTTGCCCTATGAGGAAGAGGACTCAATACCCTACCTGTTGAGCTTGAAACAAAGTCATCACTTGGGCATGCTCATATTGCCATACAATATTCCATTATCTACTAATGAGCATGCAGCTATATGATTATAACCTGTAAACGATTACCCCGCCGTAGTTCAGCGCTTCAACCAAGTGATGACTTCAGTATGGCTAGTGTGTGAAGTATAAAGTATAGTCCTCCCCTGGTCCACACTGCTTCGGCGGTCCTGGGTAAGATAGTTAGTTCTAGCTTGCCCTATGTGGAAGAGGACACCATACTTAATACTGTGGTGTAATGAACAAAGTATAGTCCTCCACTGGTCCACGCTGCTTTGCAGTCCTGGGTAAGATAGTTAATTCTAGCTTGCCCTATGTGGAAGAGGGCATACAAGACAAAGTATAGTTCTCCCCTGGTCCACGCTGCTTCGGCGGTCCTGGGTAAGATAGTTAATTCTAGCTTGCCCTATGTGGAAGAGAGCATACATGAACCAAGAACGAAGGTTATGATCGAGGAATGATTCGACAACTAACCGATGGTATGAAATGTGAAGAATTCAAGCAAGCACACAATCAAGTCATCACTTGGGCATGCTCGATAGCCAACCTCATGACATTAACCTAGTAGAGCATGCGAAAACCAATATATATGTAAACGATGCCTCCCTAGTTCAGCGCTTCAACCAAGTGATGACTTCAGAATGGCTAAATCAAATCGGTTCAAAACATACCATCGGTACCCTATTGAAACACACAAGTCGATATCAAACCTCATGATTGTGTAGTCCTCCACTGGTCCACGCCGCTTCGGCCGTCCTGGGTAAAATGGAACATTCCAGCTTGCCCTATGTGGAAGAGGGCACATTACTCAATACTGTGGTGTGAAGTATAAAGTTCAGTTCTCCCCTGGTCCACGCTGCTTCGGCGGTCCTGGGTAAGATAGTTCATTCTAGCTTGCCCTATGTGGAAGAGGACACTTAATACTTCGTCTCTAAGCGGCGGCTTGACTCCTCCCTACGGGGAACGGGTTTACGCGCACAGCGGCGGCTTACGCACTATGGCAGTCATGGATGCCTTACGTTTCTATGAAAAGTGTGTTCCTCCCCTGGTCCACGCTGCTTCGGCAGTCCTGGGTAAGATAGTTAGTTCTAGCTTGCCCTATGTGGAAGAGGACACGTAGACTTACTGTGGTGTGAAGTATAAAGTTCAGTTCTCCCCTGGTCCACGCCGCTTCGGCCGTCCTGGGTAAAATGGATTCATCCAGCTTGCCCTATGTGGAATGAGGACACTTTATGCTTCGTCTCTAAGCGGCGGCTTGCTCCTCCCTACGGGGAACGGGTATACGCGCACAGCGGCGGCTTACGTTATGGCAGTCATGGATGCCTTACGTTTCCATGAAAAGTGTGTTCCTCCCCTGGTCCACGCTGCTTCGGCAGTCCTGGGTAAGATAGTTAGTTCTAGCTTGCCCTATGTGGAAGAGGACACGTAGACTTACTGTGGTGTGAAGTATAAGGTTCAGTTCTCCCCTGGTCCACGCCGCTTCGGCCGTCCTGGGTAAAATGGATTCATCCAGCTTGCCCTATGTGGAATGAGGACACTTTATGCTTCGTCTCTAAGCGGCGGCTTGCTCCTCCCTACGGGGAACGGGTATACGCGCACAGCGGCGGCTTACGCAAGTTAGTCACCCTCGGCAGTGGATCACTCGGCTCATGGATCGATGAAGACCGCAGCTAACTGCGCGTCATAATGTGAACTGCAGGACACATGAACATTGATAAGTTGAACGCATATTGCACGTCGTGGGAACCTACCATGATGTACAGATGACTGAGCGCTTATATTTGAGAAATGTATCGCATACATTTAACTACGCCGTGACACCCGTCACGAGACGTGCACCATGATGTTAACTAGGGTCGCGACGACCCGCTAGCATTAAAGAACCCGTGGTTTACAATATACTGGCATTGGAATTCGAAGTATTTAGAGCGTCCGTGTTCCCGCGTGAGGCGGAAGTACGAGGAGAAGGCGTGCTTGTGGTGTCTGTGGTGGTGTTTACTGATGTCTAGCTTCAGCTTATTTATTTATTTAAATAGAAGCGAAGATGTCAAAGTAGCGTCGAAGCAGCAGCGGTAGCACAAATGATTCAAGTATGGAAGTTGACCAAAGGAACACAAACAAACTAGCGTATGGGCAATGGAAGGTATCAGTGAGTTAAACCACACGCGGGCTAACAGCCCGTTAACCGAGTCCAACGGTACATATTGGACATTGAAACAAAGTAGTCGCAAGCCAGATGTGACGATAACAACCGCAAGGTACATAAGCCTCAGTTCATGTGTGACAACCCCCTGAATTTAAGCATATTAATAAGGGGAGGAAAAGAAACCAACCGGGATTCCCTGAGTAGCTGCGAGCGAAACGGGAGAAGCTCAGCACGTAGGGGTGGCGGCCTGTCCGTCTATCCGATTCCGTGTACTGGTGCGTCTCACTATCCGTCATCTTAGCGCTTTTCAAGTCCAACTTGAATGTGGCTCAGAACCCATAGAGGGTGATAGGCCCGTAGAACAGCGCCCGTTGGATGATGGACC
>NW_026689719.1:177500-197500 GCF_943734765.1 Anopheles ziemanni | reverse complement strand
GTTCGCGAGGACTTAGAGTGCTGGTAGTGGTTGGCGGACCCAACACTCTGGGTACCTCCGGGTACTTGGGGTTGGTTGAGGACTTGGTGAACAAACACTTGATATACACTCTCCGGATGTACTTCGGGTATCGCCTGTTGTCCGAGACCACTTGCATGGTTAGCAAGCGTTGTGGTCTAATGGCCCTACCGGGCAAACACTTTGGGTTCGCCAGGACTTAGAGTGCTGGTAGTGGTTGGAGGACCCAACACTCTGGGTACCTCCGGGTACTTGGGGTTGGTTGAGGACTTGGTGAACAAACACTTGATATACACTCTTCGGATGTACTTCGGGTATCGCCTGTTGTCCGAGACCACTTGCATGGTTAGCAAGCGTTGTGGTCTAATGGCCCTACCGGGCAAATACTTTGGGTTCGCGAGGACTTAGAGTGCTGGTAGTGGTTGGCGGACCCAACACTCTGGGTACCTCCGGGTACTTGGGGTTGGTTGAGGACTTGGTGAACAAACACTTGATATACACTCTTCGGATGTACTTCGGGTATCGCCTGTTGTCCGAGACCACTTGCATGGTTAGCAAGCGTTGTGGTCTAATGGCCCTACCGGGCAAATACTTTGGGTTCGCGAGGACTTAGAGTGCTGGTAGTGGTTGGCGGACCCAACACTCTGGGTACCTCCGGGTACTTGGGGTTGGTTGAGAACTTGGTGAAGATACCCCTGTCACCTTGTTCGAGGCCACTTGCATGGTAGCAAGCGTTGTGATACAATGGCCCTACCGGGCAAACACTTTGGGTTCGCAAGGACTTGGAGTGCCGGGACGGGTTGGCGGATCCAACACTCTGGGTACCTCCGGGTACTTGGGGTTGGTTGAGGACTTGGTGAGCAAACACTTGATATACGTTCTTCGGATGTACTTCGGGTGTCACCTGTTGTCCGAGACCACTTGCATGGTCAACGGTTGAGGTGGTGATGGCGGGTCGGTGCTGTAGGGTGCCGGCCTGTTGGCTGCCTTGGCCGGGTTGGTTGGTTAACACTTGATTGAGCTTGCACCCGAGGGTAATGGCACTTGAAGGTGGGTACCGGCTGGCTGACCTGGTGTGATGGTTGGTTGGTGAACACTTGGCGGTACTTGCACTTGGCTGTGCTTGGACTTGAAGGTGGGATCCGGCTGGCCTAGGCCATTGGTGGTTGGTTGGTTGGTTAGCCCTTAGCTGGGCTGGCTGGCTGGCTGGCCATCGGTGGTGTGGTGTGTTGGGCGGTTGGTGAACACTTGGCGGTACTTGCACTTGGCTGTGCTTGGACTTGAAGGTGGGATCCGGCTGGCCTAGGCCATTGGTGGTTGGTTGGTGGGTTAGCCCTTAGCTGGGCTGGCTGGCTGGCTGGCCATCGGTGGTGTGGTGTGGTGTGGTGTGTGGAGTCGAGCATCGCGCGCCGTTGCCTTCTTCGGAGTGTTGTGGGTACGCAAGTGCTTGCAGTGCAAAGAGGTTGGTGATGGAGTGACATTGCCTTCACCATGGAGTTGCGGGTACTTAGGTACTTGCAAGGAGATGGTGGTATGGTGGTGTTGCGTGTGTGGTGTTCGATTAGAAAGATATAATTTCTAAGTCCGGATTAGTGCTGTCAGTGGGGCCGCCGCTAACAGGTCCTGCACGGCCACCGTGGGGCTTGACTTGGCGCTATTCCGGACTTGGGGCGATCACGATGTCCCCGTGCGGGACTTAGAAGATGGAAGAACACAAGTACCCTTATCCCATGACTTGTGAGCGATTGGCATACGTTACCACATGAAGAGAAAAATTGGCTAAGTCCCGGATCCATATTATTTGAAGAGAAAAATCGGCTAAGTCCCGGATCCATATTATATGAAGAGAAAAATCGGCTAAGTCCAGGATCCATATCATATGAAGAGAAATATCGGCTAAGTCCAGGATCCATATATAATAACCTAATAATCGGCTAAGTCCAGGATCCGTATTATATGAAGAGAAAAATCGGCTAAGTCCAGGATCCATATATAATAACCTAATAATCGGCTAAGTCCAGGAACCATATTATATGAAGAGAAAAATCGGCTAAGTCCAGGATCCATATATAATAACCTAAAAATCGGCTAAGTCCAGGATCCATATAATATGATGAGAAAAATCGGCTAAGTCCCAGATTGGGTCTGTCAGACATACACTTTCAAGTTACCACACAAGCAAGCAAGAAGGCCGTGTGAAGGATCCATATGACATGAAGAGAAAAATTGGCTAAGTCCCAGATTGGGTCTGTCAGAAATACACTTCCAAGTTACCACACAAGCAAGCAAGATGGTCTAGTGATGGATCCATATGATATGAAGAGAAAAATCGGCTAAGTCCAGGATCCATATAATATGAAGAGAAAAATCGGCTAAGTCCCAGATTGGGTCTGTCAGACATACACTTTCAAGTTACCACACAAGCAAGCAAGATGGCCTAGTGATTGATCCATATGATATGAAGAGAAAAATCGGCTAAGTCCGAGATTGGGTCTGTCAGACATACACTTCCAAGTTACCACACAAGCAAGCAAGATGGCCTAGTGATGGATCCATATGATATGAAGAGAAAAATCGGCTAAGTCCAGGATCCATATAATATGAAGAGAAAAATCGGCTAAGTCCCAGATTGGGTCTGTCAGAAATACACTTCCAAGTTACCACATGAGCAAGCAAGATGGCCTAGTGATGGATCCATATAATATGCAGAGAAAAATCGGCTAAGTCCCAGATTGGGTCTGTCAGAAATACACTTCCAAGTTACCACATGAGCAAGCAAGTTACCACATGAAGAGAAAGCCGGCAAAGTCTGGGAATGTTACCACATGAACTGGAAAATGGGCAAAAACCTACCTTCACAGGGAACGTGAATAAGTAAGGCTGTAGACATCGGATCGACAAGCCAAAGACTGATATGGAAAGGAAATGAGTAGTACTAGCTTTCCTGAGAGTTGCAGAGCTTAGACTGCATATGAACGAAAGTTATTAAGCGTCAAAGTCAGAGAAGTTACCCAAAGGAACACAAGTTCCAACTTAGAGCATGTATACCGCCTAGACGGTAAGAGGTACGGCCAGGCTGAGGAATAAGGAAATGTTGGCCAACATGTTCCCTAACTATCCCCCGAAGACCGCAAAGCAATCCAACATCAACCAAGAAAGTTATAGCCCGATCAAGGAAACACCTACTTTGCACCGATATTGCACCAAATACATGTACCAAGCACCTTCGGTTGCATACCTGCAGGGGTTTACCATAGTAGGCCATGGAAGACCGATATACCGAACATAATCACTTTCTATCTCCTCGGGTGTTTGAGATAGCGCTTTGCGGTACAAGAACGAAAGTTAGACTTTATCTTGGTGCATCTTTTTGCCCAAGATCACAAGACCCTATCTACCAAGGCAAGAAAGTTGTGTGGGGACAAAATGTCCAAAAGTGCCCAAAGTGGCACACTTGAACCATATATTCGAGAAAAACACAAGTGTGGGCCCGAGCTAGCAAGTTGAAATGTTCTGACCGTCAGTAGCCCTAGTTGAGGTGCACTTATCATTATATGAGGCCAACGTGCCAGCTAGTCTCTAAAGGGGCGATATGGGTGTTCCAAGGTTTGTACCCAATTGAGGAAAAAACAGGGTAAGGTACGGTGTACCGCGAATAACTCGGGCTATAGATGTCCGATCGATGAGTTTGGCATATGTATGGAAAGGTCTCGACGAGACCTAACTACCCTGAAAGTATGAAGGCAAAGACTTGAATGACCGGGAAGTTATTAAGTGCACAAGTGGTAAAGTTGCACCAAAGTCCATGTTACCCGAAGTGGTACATGAACACCCAATATTCGACCAAAACACAAGTTTAGAGACGAGCTAGCGAGCTACATTGTTCAGACCGTCAGTAGCTCGCATCAAGACACGCATTTAATTATACGGGGCCTAGCCGCTAGCTCGACTCGAAGTCGGTCATATGGTTGGTTGATGGTTTGGACCGACCACGTGGTGTACCAAGGTGATGTACCTTTCATGAATTAAAACTCTGGCTGTATGGCACTGAGCGACAAGCTATGGTGTGATTTGGAATAGTCTTGAGTGGGACTATTTAGGAAAAATGCGAACAAAAAATCACAAAGTCCTTGGGCGAAGCTATTAGCGAAACATAGAGCAAATTGGTACCAAAAACTATGGAAATGGGACTTGAGTCAAAAATAACCGCAAGTTGGAGAAGATATAGCAAGCTTGCGTAGAACAATTATATTTGGTGCATGGTATCACCAACAAAAAAGTATATGGGGCCAAGGTGCTGGCTGGCCTCCAAAGTGGAGATATGGGCGATCCAAAGTTTGTACCCAAGTACGAACAAGTATGGAAAAAACAGGGTAAGGTACCAAGTACCATTAATAACTTCGGCTGTAGATGGCCGAGCGAGGCAAACGGCTCACCGTTGGAAAGGTCTTGGGGAGACCTATCTACCCTGAAAGTTTCATGAGGCTGAGTTGAAAGACCACGGAGATATTAGGTGATGATGGTCCAATTCGGGGACCAAGTCGCAGGAAATGGCGCTTGACCAAAATCACCCTTGGAAGGTGAATACCGGCTTACCGGTAAGAGATAGCGACTTGGCGTAGAATATTCATAAGTTGGGCGTGTAGAGACGCAACTTTTATCATATGGGGCCAACCCGGTCAGGGTGCTCCAAGTCGGTCGTTTGGTTGGTTTATGGTTTGGGCCGACCACGTGGTGTGCCAAGTTGAGGTACCTTTCATGAATTATAACTTGGTCAGTTTGCCACCGAGCGACAAGCTGCGGTGTGTTTTGGAATGGTCTTGAGTGGGACTATCAAGGAAAAATACCAATCGAAAATCAGCTTGTCCATGGCCGAAGCTATTAGTGAAACATATAGCAAAATGGGTCCAAAAACGAATGAAATGGGAATTGGACCAAGAATAACGGCAAGTTGGAGAAGAGATAGCAAGTTGGCGTAGAACAATTATATTTGGTGCATGGTATGACCAACAAAAAAGTATATGAGGCCAAGGTGCTGGCTGGCCTCGAAAGTGGAGATATGGGCGATCCAAAGTTTGTACCCAAGTATGGCAAAAACTGGTAGAGGTACCTTTCATGAATTACTGCTCAGGCTGTATGGCACTTAGCGGGACGCTTGGCTCTGGTATGGAATAGTCTTGAGTGGGACTATCAAGGAAAAATACGAACAAAAAATCACCATGTCCACGGACGAAGGTATTAGCGAAACTTAGAGCGAAATTGCGACCAAGTCGCTGGAAATGGCCCTTGGACCAAGTATACCGTCAAGGCGGTACGAGATAGCGAGTTGACGTGGAATATTTATAAGTTTGCCTACACGAGACGAAAGTTTAGTTATATGGGGCCAACCCGCTCAGGGTTGTCCAAGTCGGTCATATGGCTGATCGAAATTTTCGACCAAGTACTGAGAAAACAGGGTAAGGTACCGTGTACCTCGAATAACTTTGGCTGTAGATGTCCGAGCGAGGCGAACGGCATAGCGTTGGAAAGGTCTTGAGGTGTTCTAGGCACCCTGAAAGTATGAGAAGGCTACCTGGAAAACTCGTGGAGATATTAGAGAAACATAGGGCCCAAAAGATACCAAGTCGCAGGAAATGGGCCCTCCATGAACACCCTAAAATCCCAATTACGGCTAAGTTGCAGGCCAGCTAGCGAAGTGAAATGTTCTAGGCATAACTAGAACACGTTAAGGCGCAACTTTTTTAATCAGAACTTTTTTCGATATCTGGCCCCCAAAGGGGGGATATGGTCGATCCAAGGATTTTTCCAAGTTTCGGTACTTTTTACGGTATCACTCATAGCTCCGGCTGTAAGCAAGCAAATGACAATCTAAGACATGATTTGGAAAGGTATTGAGTAGTACTAACTTACGTTAGAACACAGCGAAGCGCTATCGGTTCATGGCAAGGCCGATATAAGCAGTCAAAGATGAAAAATGTTGACAAAATGAACAAAAATTACCTTGGTACGCGAATAGCGGCCAGGGATGAAGAGGTACGAAGGTGGTGTAGAACAATTATAATTAGGGCTTGGTACGCTCTAAAAGTTTGCCGAAGACCGCAAAGCGCTCAGACCCATAGAAAGGGGTCATTTGGGCCGAACAGTGCGTGCAAAGAGGTGAAAATGCAAAAATTGCACTTTGGGGGGCGATTTGCGGGGGGAAGGAGGGGTCGGAGGGCAAAATGTCTCTTGACCAAAAAGTCTTATCTCGTCGAGATCTACAACATTGCCGAAGACCGCAAAGCGCTAGCTCGCAATCGAAAAATCGAGAATTTGAAAATTTTCTAAGTCTTGGGCTCCCTAAGGAAAAGTTTCAAAAATCACGTTTGTCCCCAATTTTGAAGGGGAAGGAGTCGGTTCCGGGGCATGGTGTCTTCGGCAAAAAGTCTTATCTTTTTGCGTACTTTCGACTAGTTCAATAAAAATTTTTGACCCAAAATTTGTTCGGCGGACCCCTAGGTCGAAAAACCCGAAAAAAGTCGAAAAAAGTCGAAAATGTCGAAAAATGAGAAAACCTCATATTCGGACTCTACACGAGCCCCAGATATTGAAAAGTGAAATCCGCGGTCGATTTGGAACAAAAAATTTACCTAGGCAAAGTTGTATGGAGGTAGGGACCCCTGAGAAAAAAGTTTGGTCCCGAGGCTCCTTGGACCACCAAGTCCCTAGGTCGGACCAAAATCGGAAAAAATCCGACCAAAGTCGAAAGTGTCGAAAATTTTAAAAAACCCCTTTTGGGGCCCTATGGCCTCCCTAGATAATGAAAAGTGAGGTCCGCGGCCGATCCGGAAGAAAAACTTGACCTAGGCAAACTTGTATGACGGTGGGGACCCAAAAAAATTTCGATGAGTGTAGTTTAGACAGGCCGGAAAATGTATCGGTGGTCCGTATCAAGGGACGTCTTTTAGTTCCATGGGGTGGTGGTCGTCGAACAAAGTCGCCTAGGTCGACCACCAGAAAGACCAGTCGTGTTGTAATGGATGTTTTGACCACTTTACTAGGGAAACCTAGTAGGTCGAAGCAAATTTGGGGTTCGAGATGAGTTGGTGAAAGTTGGTCCAACCTAGGTGTGCTTGGTGGAGGTTGACCATGAAAGTAGAGCATGATGGGAATGACCATAACTTTGGTTCTAGATGTCGGATCGGTACACTTTCGGCAGTTTTGGAAAGGTGAAGGCCTGCTCTAGCTATGTTTCCTACCAAGCTGAGCGCCTACTAGTGACCCGGAGGAGGTATTAAGGGTCAAAGGCAAAAAGGGGTACCCTAAAGTGCGTGTGACCAAGAAAATGGGAAAAACGGTATCGCCTATAGCTCAGGCTGTATGGCTCGGATCGGAAAGCTTGGATATGCGTTGGAAAGGTCTTGACGAGCGCTAGCTATGTGTCCTACCAAGCGAAGCGCTAGGTGTTGAGCAAGTCGGTCATATTAGAGGGCAAAGGTGAAAAATGGTGGTTTAGAGGCGAAAATTCACCTTATGATCGAAAATAGCGGGCGAACGATAAGAGCTACGAACACGGCGTAGAACAATCATAAGTACGTTACCACAAGACCTAACTTTGGCCAATATAGAGCGAGAAGATCGGAGGTACCCATCAGGGTGATATGGCTGGTTCAAAGTTGGACCAAAACGAGACTTGAGAAATGGGTTGAAACACGGTATCGCGAATAACTCAGGCTGTATGGAACGGATTGACAAGCTAAGGTCAGTGTTGGAAAGGTTGAACCGAGCGCTAACTATAATCCCAAACAACCGAAGCGCTAAGTGTTGAGCAAAACTGAGTTATTAAGCGACAAAGTGGAAAAATAATACCAAAATTTCCAAAAATCACACAAGACCAAGAATACCGAGCAGGCGGTAAGAGATAGCGGGTTGACGTAGAATACTTATAAGTTTGCCTCTACGAGACCTAAAAGTCGTCCATAGACAGCGAGAAGATCGGACCACTCTGGAAGGGTGATACGAGTGGTCAAAAATTGGCAAAAATGAAACATGGCTAAAATGGATTTGACTTGTGCACCGTATAGCTCCGGCTGTATGGCATGGATTGTTGAGCTAGGATATGTTTTGGAAAGGTAACACCCAGCGCTAGATACGACTAGAAGAAAGCAAAGCGCTAACTAGCATGATTTGGAAGTTATTAAGTGTCAAAGTCGAAAAATGTTACCAAAATTGAAACTCGAGTACATTGGGCCAAAAAGTACAAGTTGTGAAATTTGGACTTACGAGTAAAATACCGAGCAGGCGGTAAGAGATAGAGACTTGGTGTAGAACAATTATATGTTGGGCATGTTATAACCTATATTTGGCCCGAACATAGTGACGAGATCGGTGGTACCCAAAAGGGTGGTACAGGTGTTAGATGGTTTTCCCAGAGCATAAGCTCCACATGATATGGAAAACGGGAAACATCATAACTTCGGCTGTATGGCATGGAATGGAACGAACAAGGTATCGATGGAAAGAGAAAAGGTAGCGCTAACTATAATTCCTACCAAGCAAAGCGCTAGCATGTGACCGTTCGGGTGTTATTGTGAGTCAAAGTCAGAAATTGTTACCACGAGAGGCGAAAATCCGACTAAGTCCATGAATACCGGGCTGGCGGTAAGAGATACGGCTTGGCCGTAGAACATTTATAAGTTGGCCAATACAAGACCTAAGTTTCGTCCATAGACGACAAGAAGATCGAAGATACGTGAAGGTGAGATATGGGCGTCCCAAAGTGGGCCTTTGAAAAAGTGACAAACTTCCCTTATAACAGCATACACCAAATATCTCTGGCTCTATGGCACCGAATAAGAAGTTGAGCTCAGCGATAGAAAGGTGATAGTCAGCGCTAAATATCATACGAACAGAGTGAAGCGCTAAAGGGAAAGGATCTTGGTGATATAAGGTGACAAAGTCGAGAAAAGTTGCCTCAAAATCATGAAAAATGTGAAAAAATGGCTAAGTCCCGGGTGCCTTAAGGGCAGGTTTATCGAATGTACCGAGCTGGCGGTACGAGATAGAGACTTGGTGTAGAACAATTATATGTTTGGCATGGCAAGACCTACATTCGGTCAATACAAAGTGAGAAGATCAAAGATACCCGCAAGGGTGATATTGGTGTCCAAAGGAAAAAAGCACTAAGTCAAGAAGTCAGTATGCGATGAAACACGGACCAAGAGTACCAAGCAATTGGTGCAAGTTAGAGCCTTAATGGTTCAAGATAGAGACTTGGTGTTGAACAATTATAAGTTTGGCATAGCAAGACCTACATTTGGTCAATACATGGTGCGAAGATCAAAGATACCCGTAAGGGTGATATTGGTGTCCAAAGGTAAAAAACACTAAGTCTTGGGAAACTTATATGAAGGAAAGGACCCTGATGGGTCATATGGAATTGATCGAAAAATCGGCTAAGTCCCAAAATGGGGATGTCAGAACTACACTCATATGTTACTACATGAAGCAAGGCAAACTTATATGAAGAAAAGGACCCTTATGGGTCATAAGGTATGGATCGAAAAATCGGCTAAGTCCCAAAATGATGATGTCAGAACTACACTCAAATGTTACCACACCAAGCAAGGCAAACTTATATGAAGAAAAGGACCCTGATGGGTCATATGGTATTTTACGAAAAATCGGCTAAGTCCCAAAATGGGGATGTCAGAACTACACTCAAATGTTACCACACCAAGCAAGGCAAACTTATATGAAGGCAAGGACCCTGATGGGTCATATGGTATTTTACGAAAAATCGGCTAAGTCCCAAAATGGGGATGTCAGAACTACACTCAAATGTTACCACACCAAGCAAGGCAAACTTATATGAAGCAAAGGACCGTGATGGGTCATATGGTATTGATTGAAAAATCGGCTAAGTCCCAAAATGGGGATGTCAGAACTACACTCAAATGTTACCACACCAAGCAAGGCAAACTTATATGAAGCAAAGGACCCATATGGGTCATATGGTATTTTACGAAAAATCGGCTAAGTCCCAAAATGATGATGTCAGAACTACACTCAAATGTTACCATACCAAGCAAGGCAAACTTATATGAAGGAAAGGACCCATATGGGTCATATGGTATTTTACGAAAAATCGGCTAAGTCCCAAAATGAGGATGTCAGAACTACACTAAAAAGTTACCACACCAAGCAAGGCAAAGTACCTAGGTGAACCCTAGGAAGAAACACGGACCAAGTCAGATGGCCTAAGACAATAGAACAAGTGACCTAGGCAAAGTTGTATGGCGCTGAGGACCCTGAAAAATCTGGTTAGTGTAGTTTAGACAGGGTAGGTTTTTGGGTCGGCCGAACCCCCTTATTTTGGGTTTTGGCCTCATCAAGAAGCTACACCTAGGCAAACTGCCTAGGGTGAAAGTGCGAAGACCAATCGAATAGTAAGACAAGTTTTGACCGATCGCCCTAGGCAAGCTTGTATGAAGAAAGGGACCCTAAGGGTCATATGGAAATACATGAAAAATCGGCTAAGTCCCAAAATTGGGATGTCAGAACTACACTAAAAAGTTACCACATCAAGCAAGGCAAACTACCTAGGTGAACCCTAGCAAGAAACACGGACCAAGTCAGATGGCCTAAGTCAAGAGTGCAAGTGACCTAGGCAAAGTTGTATGACGGTGAGGACCCTGAAAAATCTGGTTAGTGTAGTTTAGACAGGGGAGGTTTTTGGGTCGGCTGAACCTCCTTATTTTGGGTTTTGACCTCCTCAAGAAGCTACACCTAGGCAAACTGCCTAGGGTGAAAGTGCGAAGACCAATCGAATAGTAAGACAAGTTTTGACCGATCGCCCTAGGCAAGCTTGTATGAAGAAAGGGACCCTATGGGTCATATGGAAATACATGAAAAATCGGCTAAGTCCCAAAATTGGGATGTCTGAACTACACTAAAAAGTTACCACATCAAGCAAGGCAAAGTACCTAGGTGAACCCTAGCAAGAAACACGGACCAAGTCAGATGGCCTAAGTCAAGAGAACAAGTGACCTAGGCAAAGTTGTATGACGGTGAGGACCCTGAAAAATCTGGTTAGTGTAGTTTAGACAGGGGAGGTTTTTGGGTCGGCTGAACCTCCTTATTTTGGGTTTTGACCTCCTCAAGAAGCTACACCTAGGCAAACTGCCTTGGGTGAAAGTGCGAAGACCAATCGAATAGTAAGACAAGTTTTGACCGATCGCCCTAGGCAAGCTTGTATGAAGAAAGGGACCCTATGGGTCATATGGAAATACATGAAAAATCGGCTAAGTCCCAAAATTGGGATGTCTGAACTACACTAAAAAGTTACCACATCAAGCAAGGCAAAGTACCTAGGTGAACCCTAGGAAGAAACACGGACCAAGTCAGATGGCCTAAGTCAAGAGTACAAGTGACCTAGGCAAAGTTGTATGGCACTGAGGACCCTGAAAAATCGGGTTAGTGTAGTTCAGACAGGGGAGGTTTCTGGGTCGGCTGAACCTCCTTATTTCGGGTTTTGGCCTCCTCAAGAAGACAGACCTAGGCAAAGTGCCTAGGGTGAAAGTGCGAAGACCAATCGAATAGTAAGACAAGTTTTGACCGATCGCCCTAGGCAAGCTTGTATGAAGAAAGGGACCCTATGGGTCATATGGAAATATACGAAAAATCGGCTAAGTCCCGAAATTGGGATGTCTGAACTACACTATAAAGTTACCACATCAAGCAAGGCAAAGTACCTAGGTGAACCCTAGGAAGAAACACGGACCAAGTCAGATGGCCTAAGTCAAGAGTATAAGTGACCTAGGCAAAGTTGTATGGCGCTAAGGACCATGAAAAATCGGGTTAGTGTAGTTAAGACAGGGGAGGTTTCAGGGTCGGCTGGACCTCCTTATTTCGGGTTTTGGCCTCCTCAAGAAGACAGACCTAGGCGAACTGCCTAGGGTGAAAGTGCGAAGACCAATCGAATAGTAAGACAAGTTTTGACCGATCGCCCTAGGCAAGCTTGTATGAAGAAAGGGACCCTATGGGTCATATGGAAATACATGAAAAATCGGCTAAGTCCCAAAATTAGGATGTCTGAACTACACTAAAAAGTTACCACATCAAGCAAGGCAAAGTACCTAGGTGAACCCTAGGAAGAAACACGGACCAAGTCGGATGGCCTAAGTCAAGAGTACAAGTGACCTAGGCAAAGTTGTATGGCGCTGAGGACCCTGAAAAATCGGGTTAGTGTAGTTCAGACAGGGGAGGTTTCAGGGTCGGCCGAACCTCCTTATTTCGGGTTTTGGCCTCCTCAAGAAGACAGACCTAGGCGAACTGCCTAGGGTGAAAGTGCGAAGACCAATCGAATAGTAAGACAAGTTTTGACCGATCGCCCTAGGCAAGCTTGTATGAAGAAAGGGACCCTATGGGTCATATGGAAATATACGAAAAATCGGCTAAGTCCCAAAATTGGGATGTCAGAACTACACTATAAAGTTACCACATTAGCAAGGCAGACTTGTATGAAGAACGGGACCCTGGTGAAAGTAGCAAATATCCCAAACCGAACATGAATATTATACACACAAGAGTACGAACATAAAGGAACACGGACCAAGCGTACCGAGAGAATCGGTACTATAGAACCCTCGTGGTTCTACACAAAGACTTTATGTTAGGGGTTCAAGCCCCATAGTACTCAAACGGTGACAGTAGCAAATATCCCAAAACGAACGTGAATCTTATTCACAAGAGTACGAACATAAAGGAACACGGACCAAGCGTACCGAGAGAATCGGTACTATAGAGCCCTCGTGGTTCTACACAAAGACTTTATGTTCGGGGTTCACACCCCAAATCGAACGTGGAATTTACTTTCTGATGGTCATGCGGTCGTCCAAAGGGGTCTAGTATCCTGGGATGACAGCATCACGGGCACAGCTCGTATCAAAACAGTCGAAGAGGCCCGCGAAAGCTTGCTTTCCATGGCTATGCGATGCACAAATTGAGTTTACTCACCGTAGTATAAAACGAACGAACCGAACCTATCCGAGTAGGGATAATGGGCGCAGTAACATACTTCTGTGACCCAGCGAGAGTTGAACGAGGTGACATGAACTGTCAGTGGCTTATATCAGATGGGATACATACATGAGATTGCTTTCAAATCTACACTCGAAAACCTAACCAAGTAAAAGCGAACGTGGGGAGGATTCGAAACCGGTAACGAAATCTTAAGCTGGAAAGAGTCATCACTATGGATACATATTATGCGAAACCAATCAAGTGCTCATTACTGATCCAAAACCGAAGAGCACTAGTGAACACCTTAATCTCACCCTAGTTCACATCCAAGTGATCGACCACGTGTGTGAAGCAAAGACCAATCGAATTCCTGAATGAACCGAACACTATGAACAAATGGCCAAAAACGTTATAACTATCCAAACATACTACTATCTAGCGAAAGTCATCACGATGGAACCATACCATGATCTTTAACCTATAGCGCTCACCATATTCCTACCCAGAGTGCAAGTGAACAGATTGCTCACCCCTACCCAGTTCACAACCACGTGATCGACTAACATACCGAGGTTACCACAAGTCAAAGTTATACGTTTACAAGCGCAAGACCAATCGAAAACCCCGAAAGCAATCTCGACCCAAAATGTATTATCCGTGAGTGTAGTCGAGTCTCGTACTCGTCATCTGTAATCGTCGGATAGAATATCCAGTACACGGTTGTCTTTCCAAATGAAATCTACATACAGAACTCGCTCTTGGCAAATGGGTGGCATTGGCGCAATCAGGAGCGAGTTCCCGTCCGGGTGCCAAGTGATTGGCAAATGTCTGGGGGAAAGCAACCATATATTGATTTGTCTGTTAGTGTACTGGGTGTTTGAGGTATGTAGTATCCACGCTTGGTTGGGTGTGTCAGAGGACCATGGATGCGTTCACAACCCCAATTGGGGTACATCGGGAATGATTTTGTGGAACCGATGTGCCCGGCACACACTAAGTTTTGTTGCAAGTTAATAGTGTGCCATGTCCGGGGGGGTTGTGATTAAACTCTGGTGAATTGCGTACTGTGGTGATTGGGGTATGAAAGCCCCGCAGTTGCAATGATCGGACGCGCCTAGCGTGTCCTTTAGTTGATGGTAGGGAAATGAAGGCCCTTGTCAGCTCACCTAAGTATTCATGGAAGTTTGGCATAAGGTCGCTGTGGTAGGGGTATGAAGGCCCCGTCAGCGCATGCACAATCGGGCGCACGTGCGCTTAGCGGAGTCGAATGCCGCTCAAGTGCCTGTCCGGTGCATCGGGTGTGTGTGATACGAGGGCAATGAGGTTCGCACGGGGGCTCGCCTCCCGTGTGCTACCGGACTTGACAACATATAGAACGTGGTGTTTGCTCCTCCGGGTGCAATGGGACAATGAACATTCGAACGCAAAGTCGGAATTCTGGTTGATCCTACCAGTAATATACGCTCGTCTCAAAGGTTAAGCCATGCATGTCTAAGTACAAACAGATTTAATGTGAAACCGCATAAGGCTCAGTATAACAGCTATAATTTACGAGATCATCAACCTAGTTACTTGGATAACTGTGGAAAATCTAGAGCTAATACATGCAACATGCCAGGACCCTCGCGGGAACTGGTGCACTTATTAGTCAAACCAATCGCGGGTTCTCCGTGTCATTGAGTTGAAGTCTGGATAATGATGCTGATCGTATGGTCTCGCACCGACGACAGATCTCGCAAATATCTGCCCTATCAACTATGGATGGTAGTATAGAGGACTACCATGGTTGCAACGGGTAACGGGGAATCAGGGTTCGATTCCGGAGAGGGAGCCTGAGAAATGGCTACCACATCCAAGGAAGGCAGCAGGCGCGTAAATTACCCAATCCCGGGACGGGGAGGTAGTGACGAGAAATAACAATATGAAACTCTTTAATGATGTTTCATAATTGGAATGAGTAGAGCATAAATCCTTCTACGAGGATCAAGTGGAGGGCAAGTCTGGTGCCAGCAGCCGCGGTAATTCCAGCTCCACTAGCGTATATTAAAATTGTTGCGGTTAAAACGTTCGAAGTTGATACTTGTCCAACACAGTCCGGCTCCGCCGACCCGGTCAACCCGTGGTCGGTGGGCCAAGTCGGAATCTGGTTGCGACTCAATGGTGTGGTAGGGCACCAAGTCTGTGTCATGGTGTGCCCTTCAACGGGTGCAAGTGTAACATAGAGCTCGACCGCTCACGTTTACCTTGAACAAATTAGAGTGCTTAAAGCAGGGTGCCCAAACGCCCTAGAATAATCTTGCATGGAATAATGGAATACGACCTTGGTCTAATCTTTCATTGGTTTGTACTCAGACCGGAGGTAATGATTAACAGAAGTAGTTGGGGACACTAGTATTACGGCGCGAGAGGTGAAATTCGTAGACCGTCGTAAGACTAACTAAAGCGAAGGCATTTGTCAAGGATGCTTTCTTTAATCAAGAACGAAAGTTAGAGGATCGAAGGCGATTAGATACCGCCCTAGTTCTAACCGTAAACGATGCCAACTAGCAATTGGGAGACGCTACAACCAGGTGCTCTCAGTAGCTTCCGGGAAACCAAAGTCAGGTTCCGGGGGAAGTATGGTTGCAAAGTTGAAACTTAAAGGAATTGACGGAAGGGCACCACAATGAAATGGAGCTTGCGGTTCAATTTGACTCAACACGGGAAAACTTACCAGGTCCGAACTTATGGAGGTGAGACAGATTAATAGCTCTTTCTCAAATTTAAGGGTAGTGGTGCATGGCCGTTCTTAGTTCGTGGATTGATTTGTCTGGTTAATTCCGATAACGAACGTGACTCACATATGCTAACTAGAACGCAGTCAGCGTTAATGCGTCGATGCCGATTGGAACGGGTTAGGACCTTTCGGTGGAGTATGACCTGACACCTTCGCTGTTCGTGTGCGCAAGTGCACTTACGGTACGCTGCTTAGCAGGACAATTTGTGTTTAGCAAAATGAGATCGAGCGATAACAGGTCCGTGATGCCCTTAGATGTTCTGGGCTACACGCGTGCTACAATGTGGGTAGCAGCGTGTCTCCTATTCCGAGAGGAACGGGAAATCACTCAAATACTCACTTAGTAGGGATTATGGATTGCAATGGTCCATATGAACTCGGAACTTCTAGTAAGTGCTGGTCATCAGCCAGCGTTGAATACGTCCCTGCCCTTTGTACACACCGCCCGTCGCTACTACCGATGGATTATTTAGTGAGGTCTTTGGAGATGATCGTTCGCTGGATCCTCGTGAACCGCGTCTGCTTTATCGAAGTTGACCGAACTTGATGATTTAGAGGAAGTAAAAGTCGTAACAAGGTTTCCGTAGGTGAACCTGCGGAAGGATCATTAGTGGCCAAGTGATCCTTCCAGAAGTCCGAACCTGCGGGTTGAGACTTCGGCACAAGTTGCCATATGATAATTGACGAAACACTATAGAAGTCCGAACCTGCGGGTTGAGACTCAGGCACAAGTTGCCATATGAAAGTTGACGAAACACTAACAAGTCCGAACCTGCGGGTTGAGACTTAGGCACACGTTGCCTTATACATGACTTCGAACAAATACACAAGTCCGAACCTGCGGGTTGAGACTTAGGCACAAGTTGCCTTATACATGACTTCGAACAAATACACAAGTCCGAACCTGCGGGTTGAGACTTAGGCACAAGTTGCCATATGAAAGTTGACGAAACACTAACAAGTCCGAACCTGCGGGTTGAGACTTAGGCACACGTTGCCTTATACATGACTTCGAACAAATACACAAGTCCGAACCTGCGGGTTGAGACTTAGGCACAAGTTGCCTTATACATACATTGGCCAAATAAACAGAAGTCCGAACCTGCGGGTTGAGACTTAGGCACAAGTTGCCATATTATATTCGATCAAACACTAAGTAGTCCGAACCTGCGGGTTGAGACTCAAGACCGTAACAAGATGTCACTATACAAGTCCGAACCTAAGGGTTGAGACTTAATGCGATCTAGATACCAAGTTGACATCCAATACCTGTTGAGCAAAACCAAAGATTCCCTGTTCTCGAATGATTACACTATATAACAGGGAATCATGAAGAAATCAAGCAAGCGTGAAACAAAGTCATCACTTGGGCATGCTCGATAGCCAACCACATGACCTTAACCTAAGAGAGCATGCAAACCACATGATACCTATAAACGATTAACCCGCCCTAGTTCAATCGTTCACCAAGTGATGACTTCAGTATGGCTAAGAGAAAAACTTTTAAATGGGAAAAACTCTAAGTCCGAACCTCCGGGTTGAGACTTCCGCGTCGGAGGTGGGCGCACCTCCTATCCGAAAGATGATGAATCAGGGGTGTTCGGTCAGCAATGGTCGGATGCCCCGTCGTAGTCCAACTATGACAATCAAAGTCAAGACCTCCGGGTTGAGACTTTCCGCGAGTACAAGCATAAAGGAACACGGACCAAGCCGTACCGAGAGAATCGGTACTAGAGCCCTCGTGGTTCTACATTGAGAGAGCCCTCGTGGTTCTCATTAGGGGCTTTATGCAAGTCGTACTCAATACTGTGGTGTGAAGTATAAAGTATAGTCCTCGCCTGGTCCACGCTGCTTCGGCGGTCCTGGGTAAGATAGTTAATTCTAGCTTGCCCTATAGTGGAATGAGGACACTTAATGCTTCGTCTTTTAGCGGCGGCTAGACTCCTCCTCACGGGGAACGAGTTGACGCGCACAGCGGCGGCTTACGCACTATGGCAATCATGGATGCCTGAAGATTCCGTGAAGTTCTCCCCTGGTCCACGCTGCCTCGGCAGTCCTGGGTAAAATGGAATATTTCCAGCTTGCCCTATAGTGGAAGAGGACTATCCAACAATACAAAGTCAAGACCTCCGGGTTGAGACTTTCCGCGTCGGTGGTGTCGCGCACCGCCTATCCGAAAGATGGTGTAACAGGGGTGTTCGATCAGCAATGGTCGGATGCCCCGTCATAGTCCAACTATGACAACCAAAGTCAAGACCTCCGGGTTGAGACTTTCCGCGTCCGGAGGTACGCGTACCGCCTACCCGAAAGATGGTGTGCTTCTGGGGTATTCGATGAGTCGGATACCCCGTCGTAGTCCAACTATGACAATCAAAGTCAAGACCTCCGGGTTGAGACTTCCGCGTCCGGAGGTACGCGTACCGCCTACCCGAAAGATGGTGTGCTTCTGGGGTATTCGATGAGTCGGATACCCCGTCGTAGTCCAACTATGACAATCAAAGTCAAGACCTCCGGGTTGAGACTTCCGCGTCCGGAGGTACGCGTACCGCCTACCCGAAAGATGGTGAATCAGGGGTGTTCGATCAGCAATGGTCGGATGCCCCGTCGTAGTCCAACTATGACAATCAAAGTCAAGACCTCCGGGTTGAGACTTTCTAAGAGTACAAGCATAAAGGAACACGGACCAAGCCGTACCGAGAGAATCGGTACTAGAGCCCTTGTGGTTCTACATTGAGAGAGCCCTCGTGGTTCTCATTAGGGGCTTTATGCAAGAAGTACTCAATACTGTGGTGTGAAGTATAAAGTATAGAGTCCTCCACTGGTCCACGCTGCTCCGGCGGTCCTGGGTAAGATAGTTCATTCTAGCTTGCCCTATGTGGAAGAGGACTCAATACCCTACCTGTTGAGCTTGAAACAAAGTCATCACTTGGGCATGCTCATATTGCCATACACAATAACATTATATTCGAATGAGCATGCAAGCGACCCTATATAGACCGAACCAAAACGATAGATACCGCCGTAGTTCACCCCCACCAAGTGATGACTTCAGTATGGCTAGTGTGTGAAGTATAAAGTATAGTCTTCCCCTGGTCCACACTGCTTCGGCGGTCCTGGGTAAGATAGTTAGTTCTAGCTTGCCCTATGTGGAAGAGGACTCAATACTTTATACTTAGAGTACGACAAGCATAAAGGAACACGGACCAAGCCGTACCGAGAGAATCGGTACTAGAGCCCTCGTGGTTCTACATTGAGAGAGCCCTCGTGGTTCTCATTAGGGGCTTTATGCAAGTCGTACTCAATACTGTGGTGTGAAGTATAAAGTATAGAGTCCTCCACTGGTCCACGCTGCTCCGGCGGTCCTGGGTAAGATAGTTCATTCTAGCTTGCCCTATGTGGAAGAGGACTCAATACCCTACCTGTTGAGCTTGAAACAAAGTCATCACTTGGGCATGCTCATATTGCCATACAATATTCCATTATCTACTAATGAGCATGCAGCTATATGATTATAACCTGTAAACGATTACCCCGCCGTAGTTCAGCGCTTCAACCAAGTGATGACTTCAGTATGGCTAGTGTGTGAAGTATAAAGTATAGTCCTCCCCTGGTCCACACTGCTTCGGCGGTCCTGGGTAAGATAGTTAGTTCTAGCTTGCCCTATGTGGAAGAGGACACCATACTTAATACTGTGGTGTAATGAACAAAGTATAGTCCTCCACTGGTCCACGCTGCTTCGGCGGTCCTGGGTAAGATAGTTAGTTCTAGCTTGCCCTATGTGGAAGAGGGCATACAAGACAAAGTATAGTTCTCCCCTGGTCCACGCTGCTTCGGCGGTCCTGGGTAAGATAGTTAATTCTAGCTTGCCCTATGTGGAAGAGAGCATACATGAACCAAGAACGAAGGTTAGATCGAGGAATGATTCGACAACTAACCGATGGTATGAAATGTGAAGAATTCAAGCAAGCACACAATCAAGTCATCACTTGGGCATGCTCGATAGCCAACCTCATGACATTAACCTAGTAGAGCATGCGAAAACCAATATATATGTAAACGATGCCTCCCTAGTTCAGCGCTTCAACCAAGTGATGACTTCAGAATGGCTAAATCAAATCGGTTCAAACCATACCATCGGTATCCTATTGAAACACACAAGTCGATATCAAACCTCATGATTGTGTAGTCCTCCACTGGTCCACGC
>NW_026689719.1:167500-170000 GCF_943734765.1 Anopheles ziemanni | reverse complement strand
GTGGTAACTTGGAAGTGTATTTCCGACAGACCCAATCTGGGACTTAGCCGATTTTTCTCTTCATATCATATGGATCCATCACTAGGCCATCTTGCTTGCTTGTGTGGTAACTTGGAAGTGTATTTCTGACAGACCCAATCTGGGACTTAGCCGATTTTTCTCTTCATATCATATGGATCCATCACTAGGCCATCTTGCTTGCTTGTGTGGTAACTTGGAAGTGTATTTCTGACAGACCCAATCTGGGACTTAGCCGATTTTTCTCTTCATATTATATGGATCCTGGACTTAGCCGATTTTTCTCTTCATATCATATGGATCCATCACTAGGCCATCTTGCTTGCTTGTGTGGTAACTTGGAAGTGTATTTCTGACAGACCCAATCTGGGACTTAGCCGATTTTTCTCTTCATATTATATGGATCCTGGACTTAGCCGATTTTTCTCTTCATATCATATGGATCCATCATTAGGCCATCTTGCTTGCTTGTGTGGTAACTTGATAGTGTATTTCCGACAGACCCAATCTCGGACTTAGCCGATTTTTCTCTTCATATTATATGGTTCCATCACTAGGCCATCTTGCTTGCTTGTGTGGTATCTTGAAAGTGTATGTCTGACAGACCCAATCTCGGACTTAGCCGATTTTTCTCTTCATATAATATGGATCCTGGACTTAGCCTGTTATTAGGTTATTATATATGGATCCTGGACTTAGCCGATTATTAGGTTATTATATATGGATCCTGGACTTAGCCGATTTTTCTCTTCATATAATATGGATCCGGGACTTAGCCGATTATTAGGTTATTATATATGGATCCTGGACTTAGCCGATATTTCTCTTCATATAATATGGATCCGGGACTTAGCCAATTTTTCTCTTCATATAATATGGATCCGGGACTTAGCCGATTTTTCTCTTCATATAATATGGATCCGGGACTTAGCCAATTTTTCTCTTCATGTGGTAACGTATGCCAATCGCTCACAAGTCATGGGATAAGGGTACTTGTGTTCTTCCATCTTCTAAGTCCCGCACGGGGACATCGTGATCGCCCCAAGTCCGGAATAGCGCCAAGTCAAGCCCCACGGTGGCCGTGCAGGACCTGTTAGCGGCGGCCCCACTGACAGCACTAATCCGGACTTAGAAATTATATCTTTCTAATCGAACACCACACACGCAACACCACCATACCACCATCTCCTTGCAAGTACCTAAGTACCCGCAACTCCATGGTGAAGGCAATGTCACTCCATCACCAACCTCTTTGCACTGCAAGCACTTGCGTACCCACAACACTCCGAAGAAGGCAACGGCGCGCGATGCTCGACTCCACACACCACACCACACCACACCACCGATGGCCAGCCAGCCAGCCAGCCCAACTAAGGGCTAACCCACCAACCAACCACCAATGGCCTAGGCCAGCCGGATCCCACCTTCAAGTCCAAGCACAGCCAAGTGCAAGTACCGCCAAGTGTTCACCAACCGCCCAACACACCACACCACCGATGGCCAGCCAGCCAGCCAGCCCAGCTAAGGGCTAACCAACCAACCAACCACCAATGGCCTAGGCCAGCCGGATCCCACCTTCAAGTCCAAGCACAGCCAAGTGCAAGTACCGCCAAGTGTTCACCAACCAACCATCACACCAGGTCAGCCGGCCGGTACCCACCTTCAAGTGCCATTACCCTCGGGTGCAAGCTCAATCAAGTGTTAACCAACCAACCCGGCCAAGGCAGCCAACAGGCCGGCACCCTACAGCACCGACCCGCCATCACCACCTCAACCGTTGACCATGCAAGTGGCCTCGGACAACAGGTGACACCCGAAGTACATCCGAAGAACGTATATCAAGTGTTTGCTCACCAAGTCCTCAACCAACCCCAAGTACCCGGAGGTACCCAGAGTGTTGGGTCCGCCAACCACTACCAGCACTCTAAGTCCTCGCGAACCCAAAGTGTTTGCCCGGTAGGGCCATTAGACCACAACGCTTGCTAACCATGCAAGTGGTCTCGGACAACAGGCGATACCCGAAGTACATCCGGAGAGTGTATATCAAGTGTTTGTTCACCAAGTCCTCAACCAACCCCAAGTACCCGGAGGTACCCAGAGTGTTGGATCCGCCAACCCGTCCCGGCACTCCAAGTCCTTGCGAACCCAAAGTGTTTGCCCGGTAGGGCCATTAGACCACAACGCTTGCTAACCATGCAAGTGGCCTCGGACAACAGGTGACACCCGAAGTACATCCGAAGAGTGTATATCAAGTGTTTGTTCACCAAGTCCTCAACCAACCCCAAGTACCCGGAGGTACCCAGAGTGTTGGGTCCGCCAACCACTACCAGCACTCTAAGTCCTCGCGAACCCAAAGTGTTTGCCCGGTAGGGCCATTAGACCACAACGCTTGCTAACCATGCAAGTGGTCTCGGACAACAGGCGATACCCGAAGTACATCCGGAGAGTGTATATCAAGTGTTTGTTCACCAAGTCCTCAACC